>NC_068288.1:47158762-47183762 GCF_025860055.1 Xyrauchen texanus
TGTGGTTCTCAGCTCTTGGTGGGTCAGTGTGGTGAGTGACTCCAGCCAGGTCTCCTTAGCAACCAAATTGGGCCGGTTGCTAGGGAGGTTAGAGTCACATGGGGTAACCTCCTCGTGGTCACTATAATGTGGTTCTCACTCTCGGTGGGGCGTGTGGTGAGTGACTCCAGCCAGGTCTCCTTAGCAACCAAATTGGGCCAGTTGCTAGGGAGGGTAGAGTCACATGGGGTAACCTCCTCGTGGTCACTATAATGTGGTTCTCGCTCTTGGTGGGTCGTGTGGTGAGTGACTCCAGCCAGGTCTCCTTAGCAACCAAATTGGGCCGGTTGCTAGGGAGGTTAGAGTCACATGGGGTAACCTCCTCGTGGTCACTATAATGTGGTTCTCGCTCTCGGTGGGGCGTGTGGTGAGTCGCATGCTGTGGAGAATAGCGTCAAGCCTCCACACGTGCTACGTGTCCATGGTAACATGCTCAACAAGTCACGTGATAAAATGCGCAGATTGACGGCAACTGAGATTCGTCCTCCGCCACCCGGATTGAGGGGAGTCACTACGCCACCACGAGGACTTTGAGCGCTTTGGGAATTGGGCGTTACAAAATTGGGGAGAAAAATAAAAATACGTATTTTGTTGCAGTCAGTGCTGGGTAGTAACTGATTACATGTAATCTGGATTACGTAATCAAACTACTAAAATCAGGCATTGTAATTAGAGTAAATTACATTTTTTATTGTAATCAGATTACAATTACCTTTGTAAGGATTAATCAAAAAGCGGCAGTAAATAGTTTAAATTGATTGATTACCTTCATTCTTCTTTTTAATAATGTTCTTTCTCAATCAGTCTGCTGCTGATATACTTTTGGGAAGTCTTTGAGTGTTTTCAGAAGAGAGGTGAAGTGTTGGTGAATTTCACACACAGACCTGATACTAGCGACGTATCCTGCGTGTCATATAATCACGTGTCACTACATACAGCTGAAGTTTTAGGATCACGACTTTATTTTAAGAATGTGAAATGTCAGAATAATAGTCGAGAGAATTATTTATTTCAGCTTTTATTTCCTTCATTCCCAGTGGGTCAGAAGTTTACAGACATTGTATTTGGCAGCGTTGCCTTTAAATTGTTTAACTTGGGTCAAATGTTTTGGGGATCCTTCCACAAGCGTCTCACAATAAGTTGCTGGAATTTTGTCCCATTCCTCCAGACAGAACTGGTGTAACTGAGTCAGGTTTGTCGGCCTCTCTTGCTCACACACGCTCGGATTGAGGTCAGGACTTTATGATGCCACTCCAATATCTTGACTTTGTTGTCCTTAAGCCATTTTGCACAACTTTGGAGGTGTGCTTGGGGTCAGTGTCCATTTGGAAGACCCATTTGTGACGAGCTTTAACTTCCTATCTGATGTCTTGAGATGTTGCTTCAATATATCCACATAATGTTCCTTCCTCATGATGTCATCATCTATTTAGTGAAGTGCACCCGTCCCTCCTGCAGCAAACACCCCCACAACATGATGCTGCACCCCCATGCTTCATGGTTGGGATGGTGTTCTTCACCCTTTATCCTCCAAACATACCGATGGTCATTATGGCCAAACAGTTCAATATGTGTTTCATCAGACCAGAGGACATTTCTCCTAAAGTCAGATCTTTGTCCCCATGTGCACTTGCAAACTGTAGTCTGGCTTGTTTATGGTGGTTTTGGAGCAGCGGCTTCTTCCTTGCTGAGCCTTTCAGGTGATGTCCATATAGGACTGGTTTTGCTGTGGATCTAGATACTCGTCCACCTGTTTCCTCCAGCAGCTTCACAAGGTCCTTTGCTGTTGTTCTGGGATTGATTTGCACTTTTCACACAAACTACGTTCATCTCTAGGAGACAGAATGCGTCTCCTTCCTGAGCGGTATGATGGCGGCGTGGTCATATGGTGTTTATACTTGCGTACTATTGTTTGGACAGATGAACGTGGCACCTTCAGGTGTTTGGAAATTGCTCAAAAGGATGAACCAGACTTGTGGAGGTCCACAGTTGTGTTCTGAGGTTTTGGCTGATTTCTTTTGTCCCATGATGTCAAGTAAAGAGGCACTGAGTTTGAAGGAAGGCCTTAAAATACATCCACAGGTACACCTCCAGTTCAGCACACCTCCTACTGAAGCTAATTGGCTAAAGGATCATTTCTGGAATTTTCCAAGCTGTTTAAAGGCACAGTTAACTTAGTGTTTGTAAACTTCTGACCCGCTGGAATTATGATATAGTTAATTAAAAGTGAAACAATCGGTCTGTAAACTATTATTTGCCCATATGAAATCTGTGGAGTGGTTAAAAAATGAGATTTAATTACTAGTATTTGGAAATGTTTTGTCCATCAAACGTATCAAAATGCCCAAATACATGTCATTTTGTTTTCACAATCTAATCCACAGATAAATGCCGAATCGATTGCATTAGTGCAGTAAAGTTAGTTTTAGTTTCACAAATTGCTTTTGTAGTCAGCTTCAAAATTGTGCGTGAATCTGTTACCGCACAAGGATGGAGTTAGTAGTGCCGGAATGCATGTTAATATTCTAAATATGTATGTTGATGGTGTGAATTATTCCCATTAATTACAATGTGTGTGTTAATGAGGTGTGTGTGTACATGTGTATACATGTGTGTGTATATGAGTGTGTGTGTGTGTGTGTACATGTGTATGTGTGTGTACATGTGTGTGTATATGAGTGTGTGTGTGTGTGTGTGTGTGTGTGTGTGTACATGTGTATGTGTGTGTATATGAGTGTGTGTGTGTGTGCGCGCGTATGTGTGTGCGTGTGTATGTGCGCGTATGTGCGCGTGCATGTGTGTGTGTGCGTATGTGTGTACGTGCATGCTTTTGGTATGTGTATGTGAGTGTGTATGTGTGTGTAATGAGGTGTGCGTGTGCGTGCGTGTGTGCGTATGTGTGTGTGTGCGTATGTGTGTGCTTTTGGTATGTGTATGTGAGTGTGTGTGTGTAATGAGGTGTGTGTGTGTGTGTGTGTATGTGTGTGAGTGTGTGTACAAGTGTGCGTATGTGTGTGTGTGTGTGTGTGTGTGCATGTGCGTATGTGCGTGTGTGTGTGTAATGAGGTGTGTGTGTACGTGTGTGTGAGCGTGTATTTATCACTTTGTGGGGACCAAATGTCCCCATAAGGATAGTAAAACCCGAAATTTTTGACCTTGTGGGGACATTTTGTCGGTCCCCATGAGGAAAACAGCTTATAAATCATACTAAATTATGTTTTTTGAAAATGTAAAAATGCAGAAAGTTTTCTGTGAGGGTTAGGTTTAGGGGTAGGGTTAGGTTTAGGGGATAGAATATAAAGTTTGTACAGTATAAAAACCATTATGTCTATGGAAAGTCCCCATAAAACATGGAAACACAACTGTGTGTGTGTGTGTGTGTGTGTGTGTGTGTGTGTGCACGTGTGTGTGTGTAATGAGGTGTGTGTGTACAAGTGTGTGTGTGTGTGTGTGTGTGTGTGTAATGAGGTGTGTGTGTACAAGTGTGTGTGTGTGTGTGTGTGTGTGTGTACGTATGTGCGTGTGTGTGTGTGTGTATGTGTGTGTGCATGTGTATGTGCGTGTGTGTGTGTGTGCACGTGTGTGTGTGTAATGAGGTGTGTGTGTACAAGTGTGTGTGTGTGTGTGTGTGTGTGTGTGTGTGTGTGTGTGTGTGGTGGCCTGATGTGTCTCACAGCTGCTGAGGGGACGGCTGGAGGAGGGACGGTCGACAGGAGAGACAGTGAGACATGAATGGACACATGAGGACAGGCGATTATTTGAAGTCTTTGATTCGCATGTGATTTTGTGAATAAGTGTAATTGTGGGTGATTAGCAATCAGCGGCTTTGTGCAACAGCATCCCCTCCACCAATCACTGCATGAGTTCTGCACGAGTCAGTCACATGACCGCAGTTAGGGTGCCACTTTACCACTTTTACAATAATTCTTCTGCACATGCTGCATTTGAAATGACCTTCCCTTTGTGTGCTGCCAGACCACATCAACACTAATGATTCCAGAGACAGAGACAGAAAAACACTGCACAAACCACAGCGAGACATTTTTCAACATTGTCCAGAAAAAAGATCAAATGTAAGTGCTGATGGAGGTCACGTGTGCATTAGTTGCATCTGCTCCAGTAAAACTCCAGCTGACATTTCACACACAAAGAAACTAATGAACTATGTCTGGTGGACGTTCCAGAACAGAACCACTGACAACACATTACATGTTCAATAATGGTTGATGAATGATTTTGTCTCTCCTCTGCTGATGCATTTCCTGTTGAAACAGGAAGTTTGGACAATAGAGCGAATAGATTTACATGACAGCCCTGAATGCATGTGTGTGTTTATATATAGTGAAGTTGTAGCATTATTGCATGTAAAATAATCATAAATTACTTTGAGAGAGCTGTAAATTATAGATCTGGGAAAATAAATAAATGTAAGAATTCCAGTGTGGTCATCAGCAGGTCAATGGATTGATGCATGTCTGTCTGTGATGTAAGATCACTAGACAAAGATGTGAGACAAACGTACTGTATAGAGAGTAAGACACATGGTTAAATGCCCATCAAGCGTCTATTACACACACACACACACACACACACACAGACACACACACACACACACACACACACACACACTGAACCTTTGCATGTGTCACATTTTTCAGTTTATCAGTCAAATCCAGACCTTGCGTTGCTTAGCAACATGCCATGGATCATTTAGTTGCCTGTCTCACACATACACACACATATGTGTGTGTGTGTGTATATGTGTGTATGTATATGCGTGTGTGTGTGTATATGCGTGTGTCTGTGTATATGCGTGTATGTATATGCGTGTGTGTGTGTATATGCGTGTGTGCGCGTATGTGCGTGTGTGTGTGTGCGTGTGCGTGTATGTGCGCGTATGTGTGTATTTGTGTGTGTGTGTGTGTGTGCGTGCGTGCATGTGCGTGTGTGTGCGTGTGCGTGCATGTGCATGTGTATGTGTGTGTATATGTGTGTTTGTGTGTGTGTGTCACAAACAAACACACACACACACACACACACTCACACTCTCTCTCTCTCTCTCACACACACACACACACACTCTCTCTCAACACACACACACACACACACACACACATGTTGGTCTACCTATCATTATGAGGACTTTCCATAGACATAATGACTTTTATACTGTATAAACTATAGATTCTATCCTCTAAACCTAACACAACCCCTAAACCTAACCCTCACAGAAAACATTCTGCATTTTTACATTTTCAATAAAACATTGTTTAGTATGATTTTTAAGCGATTTGAATTATGGGGACACTAGAAATGTCCTCATAAATCACATTTATAGCATAATACCCTTGTGATTACTAATTTGTAACTTACAAAATTGTCCTCGTAAATCACAAAAACACGCACAGAGACACACAGACACACAGACACACACACACACAGACACACACACACACACACACAGAGACACACACACACACACACACACAGACACAGACACAGACACAGACACAGACACAGACACAGACACAGACACAGACACAGACACAGACACAGACACAGACACAGACACAGACACAGACACAGACACAGACACAGACACAGACACAGACACAGACACACACAGACACAGACACAGACACAGACACAGACACACACACACACACACACACACACACACACACACACACACACACACACACACACACACACACACACACAGAGACACACACACACACACACACACACACACACAGAGACACACACACACACACACACACATGAGAAGATGAGTCAGGCAGTCTCTTAAAGGCCTCATGGAGAATCAATTAGCATTTAAATGAATGATGGCAATAAGACTCAGAACGTTATCTCACATGTAGCAGAAGAGAGACGCATCAAAGACCTTCAAACATATTCAAATCACAGCGCAGGAAATGAGCTACATTAAAATAAAAGGCTCCACACTTCCTTTCCACAGGAAAAGAGCAAATATGAATATAATCATTTATATAAAAAAAATCCACCTAATATTTTTGGTAAATAAAACAAAATTAAAGATTGACTGATAAAAGCATAAAATATACGTGTGTAATTGTGTAAATGTTTGAGACTATCCACTGAATTGGCAGAGAAAGAGCAAAGGAGACGCTGTAATTCACTCTTTTGTGAAGAGGCCATTGAAAAACAGTGTCCATTAAACAACACACACACGATCTCTTTGATTCTCTGTCGTCCAATCAGATGCAGATCACTCAGACATGTTAGTCCAACTCAAGTACACCTGTCCGTCAATGCATTAACACTGTGCACAAAAGTGTGTGTGTGTGTGTGTGTGTGTGTATGTCTGTGTGTGTCTGTGTGTGCGTGTGTTGCTCTTGTTTGATGAAAGACATTTTTTATCTAAACTTAAAATATGTTTACAGAGACACCGAGAGCTCAGAGTCATTGATGATGCACATTTCAGCCAATAACTGATCTAAGAACATTTTAAAGTTCAAGTCAACATGAAACGGCATTTCAAACACATTTTCCTTCATTATGTGACATATTTCACATGTAGGGCAGGACAATGAAATGATTGGATGGCATAAAGTATCTCGACATGACATTTGCTTGAAAAATAAGAGCGCTTGATGATGTAATTTCAGAGTTACTTTGGTTTAAATAACACTCTCCAGGAGCATGTGTTCATGTGTTAAGACACTAAATACAGCTCATTTTTATTTCCTACTTGCGCTGAATCTGTTGCAGTAAATGATGATCGGTCCGTTAATATTACTCATGTTATCGCATGAATCATCACACCACACCTCTGGCACTACAGTTGCATTCTGGGTAATCGGAGGCAAGGGGCTGTGTGTTTCCAGGGATATCCCAGAATTCCTGTTGTATATATCTGGAGATGCACAAACATCATCACCGTGGGCGATCACGTGATCAGGACCTACTGCAGTGACTCTTTAGTCTACACACAACTACTGTTCGCTTTTGTTCTCTCTCTCTCTTTTCTTGAGCTCTTTATGTTGTGCACACACACACACACACACACACACACATTCACAAACACACACACACACACATATACACACATATACACACTCACACACACACACATTCACAAACACACACACACACACACACACGCATATATACACTCACACTCACGCTCACGCTCACGCTCACACACACTCACGCTCACACACACACACTCACACACCCCGCGGGTTGAGAGTGAATGGTGTGTTATAATTGTAGATGTCACCGTGACCCAGAATCTCTCAGAACGCTTCATTTCTGGAGCTGCTGAACTCACCATATAAAACAGCACAACTGTGTTCATGACTATCTGCTCCGTCACATTCCACTCCTCTATTCGCTCATTATTAATCTATTATTATAATATTTCACCCAAAAATATTTAAGAATTACACATTTTAATTCTGTCATTATTCATTCACTCTCATGTTGTTTCAAACCTGTATGACTTACTTTCATCTGTTAAACACAAACGGATATGTTTAGCAGAATGTTTGGGACTGCCTACCTCAGTCACCATTCACTACCAGTGTATCTTTTCCACACAATGCAAGTGAATGGTGACTGAGGCTGCCAGAGTTGCACAGAAGACAGAAAGTCTCAAGGATGAACAATACAACACAAGGATGAATAAATTATGACAGAATTAAACATGTTGGCGGATTTGTAGTAGAAATATTATTTAATTATAAATAGATAATACTAAAAAGAATATTTAAAATGCATTATATATTATATTTAAATAATAAACTAATACTCAATTTTCAGTTTCCTAATGTCATCACTTCCGCTCATGAACAGCCATGACAACAACAACAAACAAGTGCAGTAAGTCATGGTACCCACTCATGTTATTACTTCCTGCATTGTATGCCGCATGTTTACTATAGCTTCTTACGTCAGCAGTGAGGGATTCACATGTGATAAATGTTAGGAGTTAGTCAGGCTGACGGAGAAGGTTAATGAGTTAGAGACATGCATCCAAACGCTAGTGGAGGTCAGTGAGAAAGAGAAGCTGGTAGATGCTGTTTCAGATGGGGGTGGTACAAAGAGCAACACACACACTTTGGTTTCGGCTGTACAGCCCCTGCAGCAGGGTGTTTGGGTGACGTCTCTGCGGCATACTCGCTCTGCAAAGCGACACCACTCTCCCGTTCCTGTTAGGGTTTCCAATCGATTCTCCCCACTCAGTGATGCACCCACTGAGGATCACGTTGAAAGCACCCTGGTTATAGGAGATTCTGTCGTAAGGAACGTGGAAATTAGGGCTGGGAAATGTGATGATGTAATCGGATATCAGCAATGTCTTACAAAGATCCCGATGCCGATTGTGAACAGATGATGATCGACAATATCGGGAAATGGCAAAAGCATGGATCTGGGAAGTCACCAAATGTATTAAACCGTGTCCAGGGTGTGAAAACAGCACCTGCCATCCGCCACCCACAAAATATGACGAGGCTGAATCCAGTTCTCAAGCTCCTCGCCCAAATGTATTTCATGCTGGTAATTTTGCTCAGCTACCATCTCATCTTTGAGAATGCTGAAAATGATCTACGATCATCTCAGGATGTGCTGTGAGTTTAATTCGCTTTATTTCCTCGCGGTTGGCAAATGAAGCTGTTGGAGACAGTAAATGTTTGGAATTGGGGAGGTTTTTGATCATTTCATGTAATCGGATATCGCAATATTTTTAAGGCAATTATCGCTAAAATAGTTTTTACATATCACCTAGCCCTAGTGGAAATCCAACCAGCCAACATTGTTAAATGCATTTCAGGAGCCAGAGCATCTGACATCAGATAAAATGTACAAGTGCTGGCTAATGCTAAATGTAGATTTTCTAAAATTGATATTCATGTCAGCACTAACGATGTCCAGCTTCACCAGTTGGAGATCACTAGAGATCATGTTAATGAGGTGTGTGAACTTGCAAAAACGATGTCAGACACTGTAATATGCTCTGGTCCCCTCCCTGCTCATCGTGGTGACGAGGTTTATAGTAGATTAGTGTCACTGAATGGCTGGATGTCTGAGTGGTGTCTGCAGAATAGAATAGGGGTATTTGGGGTAGACCTGACCTTCTAAAGAGAGACGGACTCCATCCCTCCAGGGAAGGTGCCGCTCTCCTCTCTGGTAATTTGGCTCAAAGCTGCCAGGTCAGCATATTTTAGTAAACTCATAGAAAATAACCACAACAATCCTAGATGTTTATTCAGTACTGTGGATAAATTGGTTAGGAATAAAGCCTCAAAAGTACCAGATATTACGTTGCAGCACAAGTGTAATGACTTCATGAATTTCTTTAAAGATAAAATTGAATTGAAATTGGAATTATGCAATCATCTGTCACAGCAACTCAGAAAACAATGTCTAATAACTTTCCTCATGTGCAACTTCAATCCTTCTCTGTCATAGGTCATGAAGAACAAAACTTATCCAAACATCAAAAGCCACAACATGTTTGTTAGATCCAATACCAACTAAGCTCTTAAAAGAGGTATCTCCTGTAATCTCAGAACCTCTTCTTAATATCATTAACTCCTCGCTATTCTTAGGACAGGTCCCAAGAAACTTTAAAATGGCAATTATCAAACCTCTTATTAAGAAGCTACAACGTGATCCTGGAGAACTTGCTAATTATAGACCGATTTCAAATCTCTCGTTTATGTCGAAAATACTAGAAAAGGGAGTATCCTCCCAAATATGTTCATTTCTACAGAGAAATAGTATATATGAAGAACTTCAGTCAGGATTTAGAACTCATCACAGTACAGAGACTGCACTTATCAGAGTTACACATGACTCTTATCATCTGATCGCGGCTGCATTTCTCTTCAAGTGCTTTTAGATCTTAGTGCTGCATTCGACACGATAGATCACGACATTCTCTTGAATAGGCTGGAGAATTATGTTGCATTTGTGGAGTTGCAATAGCATGGTTTAGGTCATATTTAGCAGACCGCTACCACTTTGTATGCATAAATGAGGAATTGTCAAACCAAACAAAAGTAAAATATGGAGTGCCACAGGGATCAGTTTTAGGGCTTCTGCTTTTCTCCATGTATATGCTTCCTCTGGGAGATATTATCAGGAATCGTGGAATAAGTTTCCACTGCTATGCTGACGATACACAACTTTATATTTCTTCAAAACCTGATGTGATTTCACAATTCTCTAAATTAGCAGAGTGTATCAATGAAATAAAAGATTGGATGGCCAGAAATTTCCTTCTACTCAATTCTGACAAAACAGAGGTTCTAATTATTGGACCAAAAAACTCATAAGCCACTAAAATATAATTTGACTCTAGATGGATGTACTGCTACATCATCTTCAACAGTGAAGAACTTAGGTGTTATATTTGATACCAATCTGTCCTTTGAAAGTCAAATTATCAATGTTTGTAGAACAGCATTCTTCCACCTCAGAAATATTGCTAAATTACGGCACATGCTCTGTTGCTGATGCCGAAAAACTAATTCATGCGTTCATGACCTCAAGACTAGATTATTGTAATGCATTACTGGGAGGATGTCCAGCAAGACCAATAAATAAACTTCAATTGGTTCAAAATGCAGCAGCCAGAGTGCTAACATGAACCAAAAAATATGATCATATTAGCCCCATTTTATCATCGTTACATTGTTACCTGTTAAATTCCGTATTAATTTAATATTCTGAAACTACATACAAAGCTTTGAATGGTCTCCGCAGTACTTAAGTGATCTTCTGTCACGCTATATTCCATCACGTTCATTACGGTCACACAATTCTGCCCTGTTAATAGTTCCTAGAATATCAAAATCCACAAAAGGAGGTATATATCATTTTTTTTTTAAATATATATATATAATATCCTATAGACTGTATTATTTTGTAAGAGTATATGTTTTATTTTGTCACCGAAAATATTTCTGTAAATTGTCTTTATTGATGGTGAGCTTCATTTACTGAAAAAGCGGCGACAAATAACATTCCTGCTTTAGTATGCAATACTACTTACATTCAATAATGTATGCATTTATTAGTTCATTCAGTAGTTCACATATTCATTTACTGGCTACATATTTCATTTCAATCTCTCATTCTTGATGTTTGCTATTTACAAGAATTGCTGCACAACCGTGTGAAATCCTATGAAGCAGATTTATCTTTCTCATCCTGGACATCCAGAATAATTCTTCCTCTCATGATTTCAATCTCTCTCTCAGTAAATGTGTGTTATTCTCTCTCCGCCTGCCTCCTGCCCTTATTTCTGCCAACCAATTACTGTGACCATGGCAACTATCTTGGAAAATGGCCCACAGACGCTTTGAGTAGTTCTCTCTCTCTCGCATTCTGCCCATTTTCTCTTCTCCACCCTCTCTGTCTGTCTCTCTCTCTGTCACAGAAGTCACTCTCCATTGAGGTCCAAAGCTAAATAGATAACCATGGCAACCAATTTGCAGTAATATCAGTAATAGAAAGTGAAATTATCTGTGTTTTGCCTTTTCATGCTCACAGTGAACAATCATCCGCCTGCTGATGCTTTCATGTGTGTTCTGTCTCACACACACACACACACACACACACACACACACACACACACACACACACACACACACACACACACACACACTCATATACCCAACACACACTCACACAAATACACAACACACACACACACACCTGCTGATGCTTTCATGTGTGTGTTCTGTCACACACACACACATACACTGATATACCCAACACACACAAATACACAACACACACACACACATACACTGATATACCCAACACACACAAATACACAACACACACACAAACACACAACACACACACACACAAACACACAACACACACACCTGCTGATGCTTTCATGTGTGTTCTGTCACACACACACACACACACACACACATACACTCATATACCCAACACACACTCACACAAATACACAACACACACACACAAATACACAACACACACACACACACAAATACACAACACACACACACACAAATACACAACATACACACACCTGCTGATGCTTTCATGTGTGTGTTCTGTCACACACACACACACACTCATACACTCATATACCCAACACACACTCACACAAATACACAACACACACACACAAATACACAACACACACACACACACACAAATACACAACACACACTCACACAAATACACAACACACACTCACACAAATAAACAACACACACACACACACACACACACACAAATAAACAACACACACACACACACACACACAAATACCCAACACACACTCACACAAATACACAACACACACTCACACAAATACACAACACACACACACACACAAATACACAACACACACACACACACAAATAAACAACACACACACACACAAATACACAACACACACTCACACAAATAAACAACACACACACACACACACACAAATACCCAACACACACTCACACAAATACACAACACACACACACAAATACACAACACACACACACACACACACACACAAATACACAACACACACACACACACACACACACACACACACGTGTTGTGCTCTTCAGTTGATGTGGTAGCACACTGAGCAGTTTATTTCAGCTGTGCTGCAGAATTCTGAAGGAGACATCTGACATCTGAACACTCGCTAGAGGAGGTTTGTTCATCATAATGGGGACTTTACACACACTCTTACTGTTTACTAGATATCTAAATGAAGACATACAACAAATCATATAATGACTAGACACTAACACTAACCCAATCCCTACCTCTAAAACACTATTTACTCTTTATATATCATTTTTACCTTTGAAGATGCCAAAACTGATTTTTGTCAGATTTAGACAAATTGCGCCCCAAACTATAGCGAACAAAACACACAGCTTCTCAAGGCAAATAACAATGTACACACACACACACTACGGTTCTCCTCGGCTTATCACACATCCTTAAGGACACACTAGATCTGTCAGTTTTCCCTGTCTGACATTTGCCTACAGGTACAGAAGCACACACACCTGCACTCACGAGGACACACTGATCATCTGACATTATTAAAGATCAATATCTGATCCCGTCTAACACAAGAAAACTCCTATTCAAACGAGATTAAGCAGATCACAAATGTAATTAATCATAAATCATAAAAGATGCAACATCCCACAAGTAACGGGATTCAAAGTGTGTTTGTGATATCTGAGAGTGTTTGACAGCAGGTCACCAGCGCACGAGTGGACGTGATTAACAGCTGTTAATAGAGCCGAGAGCCATTCACACTCCTGTTCAACTGATGTTTACAACATGAGAGAGAGACAGAGACAGAGAGAGAGAGAGAGAGAGAGCGAGAGAGAGAGAGCTATTAATGTTGCTTCCTTCTTTCACTGAATTGCGTCTGTAGCTGCAGATAAAAAGCTTTTCTATTGGGATTATCTGTGATCAGGAGTGAGTGGTAAATGATAACCGTGTGTGTGTGTGTGTGTGTGTGTGTGTGTGTGTGTGTGTGTGTGCTGTACACTTTGACACTCACTCAACGTGAGAGCAAAGGACTGAAGTCATGACAAAATGATCTCTCCATTACTGCCACAGCAATACACAGACAAGAACAAACAAAGGAATATAACAGAAAGGAAACTATAGTACTGACATTATTTACTCACCTTCATGTCATTCCAAATCTGTATGACTGTCTTTCTTCTGTGAAACACAAAAGGAGATGTTTAGCAGAATGTTCATGCTGCTCTTTTCCAAACAATGAAAGCGAATACAAGTGAATGGGGACTGATGCTGTCTAGTTACAAAACAGAAAATAAAAAACACATTCTAAAAGTATCAACAAAGTAGTTCTATGATTAATGTGCAATATTTAAACTCTAAAAATAGCTTTGTGTAAAGAACATACCAAAAATTTCAGACGTTATTCACTGAAAATCTTGCCCTCCACTGTCCACAAATTCAAATTTGGTACGTCAAGATGCGTCGTGCCATTTTTGACATCTATGACACTTAAGTGCCTTCAATTGCTGCATGTCTTCAATTGCTGTTTAACTGTGCTGTGCTGTCCTGTCCTGTGCTGTCCTGTGCTGTGCTGTGCTGTGCTGTCGTGTCCTGTGCTGTGCTATCCTGTGCTGTCGTGTCCTGTGCTGTGCTGTCGTGTCCTGTGCTGTGCTGTGCTGTGCTGTGCTGTCCTGTGCTGTGCTGTCGTGTCCTGTGCTGTGCTATCCTGTGCTGTCGTGTCCTGTGCTGTGCGGTCGTGTCGTGTCCTGTGCTGTGCTGTCCTGTGCTGTCCTGTGCTGTGCTGTCCTGTGCTGTGCTGTCCTGTGCTGTCGTGTCCTGTGCTGTCGTGTCCTGTGCTGTCCTGTGCTGTCGTGTCCTGTGCTGTGCTGTCGTGTCCTGTGCTGTCGTGTCCTGTGCTGTGCTGTCGTGTCCTGTGCTGTGCTGTCCTGTGCTATCGTGTCCTGTCCTGTGCTGTGCTGTCCTGTGCTGTGCTGTCCTGTCCTGTCCTGTGCTGTGCTGTGCTATCGTGTCCTGTCCTGTGCTGTGCTGTCCTGTCCTGTGCTGTGCTGTCCTGTGCTGTCGTGTCCTGTGCTGTCGTGTCGTGTCCTGTCCTGTTGTGTCCTGTCCTGTGCTGTGCTGTGCTGTGCTGTGCTGTGCTGTCGTGTCCTGTGCTGTCGTGTCCTGTGCTGTGCTGTCCTGTGCTGTCGTGTCGTGTCCTGTCCTGTTGTGTCCTGTCCTGTGCTGTTGTGTCCTGTGCTGTTGTGTCCTGTGCTGTTGTGTCCTGTGCTGTCGTGTCGTGTCCTGTCCTGTCCTGTGCTGTTGTGTCCTGTGCTGTGCTGTCGTGTCCTGTCCTGTGCTGTCGTGTCCTGTCCTGTGCTGTCGTGTCCTGTCCTGTGCTGTCGTGTCCTGTGCTGTCCTGTGCTGTCCTGTGCTGTCGTGTCCTGTGCTGTCGTGTGCTGTGCTGTCGTGTGCTGTGCTGTGCTGTCGTGTCCTGTGCTGTGCTGTCCTGTGCTGTGCTGTCCTGTGCTGTCCTGTGCTGTCCTGTGCTGTGCTGTCCTGTGCTGTGCTGTCCTGTCCTGTGCTGTCCTGTCCTGTGCTGTCCTGTGCTGTGCTGTGCTGTGCTGCCCTGTGCTGTCCTGTGCTGCCCTGTGCTGTCCTGTCCTGTGCTGTGCTGTGCTGTCCTGTGCTGTGCTGTGCTGCCCTGTGCTGTCCTGTCCTGTGCTGTGCTGTGCTGTCCTGTGCTGTGCTGTCCTGTCCTGTGCTGTGCTGTCCTGTGCTGTCCTGTGCTGTTGTGTCCTGTCCTGTGCTGTCCTGTGCTGTTGTGTCCTGTGCTGTGTCCGTGTCCTTTTCCCCCCACAGATGAGATGCAACCGACTGTTTGATTGAGTGTCCTGTCCAAAATGTCCGATAAAAGCCCAAAGACAGATGGAGTATTTCAACAAACAAAATGAATTGTCTCTGATTTTATTCCCTCCCTGTGAGGACACGAGCTCATGCAATACATTCAACTCAAAGGCAATTCAACAGGAAATGTAAAAGTCTGTTTGCTTTGATGCAATGATGCACATTTAAAGTGCATGCATTGTGTTACGCTGCGTGCATTGTGATGGAGAAAGGATGTGTTTCAAAGAGGGGAACGACAGTGTTTGTTCTCTGGGCTGCTATTCATATGCCTTTCTAAAGAAAGAAAGCAGATAGATTGATATTACACAACTATATTATAACATTCAGCACGATAAAGAGCTCATGATATCATATCTCATAACCTGTTACACATGTCAGAACACATGACCTGCTGTCTCACCCTCCATGCTGTCTGCTGCACGGGTCTGGTTTTAGGAAGATCTGACGCACGAGATACACACTTGACCTCAGAGTGAGACCTGTGAGAGGAAGCGGGTGTTTTAAAGGGCAGAGCGACTGTGGGGTGGAGACCCGATCAACTGCTGCCAAACACACTGAGACAGCGGAGATGCACCACCTGCAGCGAGACGCCAGTGCCTGCGTGCTTTCCCCAGCTAAAGGCTCATATCAGAGTAATATCTTGTGCAATAAAACACTTCATTGTACTATGACAACATACTGTAAAGAGTCGTTATTGAAACTAAATCAACACAAGCGTCCACATTTGTTGTTGGACCATGCATTGTTCCTCACAGGCTACTCAGCCTTACAGTCTCCATGCGGTTAGGATTAGGGTGCGGACGGGGATAGGACATCTGCTGCCTTCCAGGAACAATCCGAGGCACCTTCGTACAATGGGCTCCACATTCGCACATCAATTACATCTACTGGGTGGTTAGAAACTCGTCCAGTCACAGTCAGTTAATATGGCAGAAGTAGGATAGACACTATTATTCCTAAACAGCAGAAGAACAATAAGAGTGAATGTGGTAGAGTAAACTCGGCTCTGAAGTCCCAAATGCAAAATTCCAAGGACAAGACATGAAAAATGTCACTTAAAACACAAGCAGTTCAGATTTCTCAGACTGTATGAAGATGCTAGCCTTAGCTGCCTTGCTAAATATTAGGCTACGCTGGTCACCGCGGTCCGGGTCCAGACACCGATTTAATCAGAACCGCAAGACTTCATGACAACGGTTGCACCCTCTCATCGTCTCTAGTGAGCAGCAAGACAAAACAACAGCTCCATCAGACTCGCCTCAATCCGGGTGGCGGAGGACGAATCTCAGTTGCCTCTGCGTCTGAGACCGTCAATCCCCGCATCTTTATCACGTGACTTGTTGAGCACGTTACCATGGAGACGTAGTGCGTGTGGAGGCTTCACACTATTCTCCACGGCATCCACGCACAACTCACCACACGCCCCACCGAGAGCGAGAACCACATTATAGTGACCACGAGGAGGTTACCCATGTGACTCTACCCTCCCTAGCAACCGGCCCAATTTGGTTGCTAAGGAGACCTGACAGGATTCACTCACCACACGCCCCACCGAGAGTGAGAACCACATTATAGCGACCGCGAGGAGGTCACCCCATGTGACTCTACCATCCCTAGAAACCGGGCCAATTTGGTTGCTGTGGTGACTCAGTTAGAGTCACTCAGCACGTCCTGGATTCAAACTCGTGACTCCAGGTGTGATAGTCAGCGTCAATACTCACTGAGTATTTCTTGAATATTTTTCTCCGGACATGCTTCATTTATGTCCGCACGCGTTGCCTCTTTTCCCCGCATGTGAGTAGACGAGGCTCAGTACAAGTTAACGTGGTTCCAAAACACCTTGAGACCATAACGTTTTCTTCTAAATTTAGCTTTATTAATCAGCCTGTTATGATCCTTTGATAATAAACAAATAGATTTATTTTCTAATTTTGTGAAAATGAATCAGATGTCATCTTCTCTGGCATGGATGACAAGGACGGATAGTAAAATGACTCGATTAGTAGCAGGGGGTGGGGCCAGATGGGTGGCCTAAAAATATTTGAGGGCCCAAACATACTCAAACTCATGAAACTTTGCACACGCATCAGAAGCGGTGAACATTTACATCTGATTTGGGTTTCAGAATGAGGTGTGGTAAAATGGCTCAATAGCGCCACCTACAAACATTCAATGATGTGCGCTTTACGCTATGTTTCACTTACACATATGAAAATAGGTACACATGTGTAACATGCCAATACCTACAATAAAGTCTCTTGGACCCTTGCCCTCAACTCAACAGGAAGTCAGCCATTTTTATTTTTCTCTTCAATTTGTTCTCAGCTTTTGCAATTTCCAGGCCTCGTATTTTAACAAACTCCTCCTATAGATTTCATCAGATCGAATTCATATTTGGTTGTTCTAATCTAAAGACATTGGCGATGCTACATTGCGAAGCTTTTGAGTTTTCTTTCAACAGCGTGTCCATGGCGTCCTGACAAATTTCTGCCATGAAACAGGAAGTTGTTATAACTCATACAGAAAATGTCCAATCTGCCCCAAACGTCACATGTTTGATAAAAGTCCTGTCCTGAACACTTCTATATGCCAATATTCAGTTAGTCATAGCGCCACCAACTGGCAACAGGAAATGACATGTTTTACACTGTGATACACCCTTAACAACATTTAAGCGCTAAAAAATGCTAAAATAAACTGGAGTGACATTCCCCTGGCACAGCAGCCCCAATGTGCACCCGGGTGCGAGGGCCCATTCATCGCTGCTTGCAGCTTTAATTCACAGTCGTGTTTCTGCTCATGGGTGAAACGTGTCGCTCAGTCAACATGAAACAAAAGCAATCATGTGCAATCTTACAGTGACGGCTGCCTCGGGGCTCTGATCGAGTACAAGCACACACACACCCGTCGAGTCAAGCACATGTGTGTGCTATTTATTGATGGGTTAGAAGGGGTACGTTTACAGATGCCCTGGGGCTTGCCCTGTATCACCTTTACCCCCTCTGTGAGTCCGCATCGAGGTCAAACACTGAAGTCAGTGAAAGACCCCTGAGAAAACCGGGAATAGACTTCCTGCATTTCCGTACAGTTCGTGCTCCACGTTTATAAGCGTCATTGTGGAATTACTTTTGATTCTGTTAATGCCAAAATAGGAGATTGTGTCACTATGAGTTTCTTCAATTACAGAATTGATCTGTCAAACGCTTTATTAGAATTAGGCCTTTCTACGGAGTGTCGAATAGAACATGAAAATATGATTTGTCATTATTATTGAGAATTTGCATAGAGGAAGTGACTCAACCCAGCCCACATAAACCCACTTACTGTTTTATTTTGAAATATAAAAAGACAGAAAGCAAGAGAAACTATTGTTGCTGTTGCAGAGGAAATTGCAAAAAAAATTGTATCCCCTTTTCTCCCCAATTTGGGACGCCCAATTCCCACTACTCGCTAGGTCCTTGTGATGGCACGGTTACTCTCCTCAATCTGGGTGCCAGAGGACGAGTCTTAGTTGCCTCCGCGTCTGAGACCGTCAATCCGCACATCTGATCACGTGACTCATCGTGCATGACACCGCGGAGACTCACAGCATGTGGAGGCTCATGCTACTCTCCACGATCCACACACAACTCACCACACGCCCCATTGAGAGAACCACTAATCACCACAACGAGGAGGTTACCCCATGTGACTCTACCCTCCCTAGCAACCGGGACAATTTGGTTACCCCATGTGACTCTCCCCTCCCTAGCAACCGGGACAATTTGGTTACCCCATGTGACTCTCCCCTCCCTAGCAACCGGGACAATTTGGTTACCCCATGTGACTCTCCCCTCCCTAGCAACCGGGACAATTTGGTTACCCCATGTGACTCTCCCCTCCCTAGCAACCGGGACAATTTGGTTACCCCATGTGACTCTCCCCTCCCTAGCAACCGGGACAATTTGGTTACCCCATGTGACTCTACCCTCCCTAGCAACTGGCCCAAATTGGTTACCCCATGTGACTCTACCCTCCCTAGCAACCGGGACAATTTGGTTACCCCATGTGACTCTACCCTACCTAGCAACCGGGACAATTTGGTTACCCCATGTGACTCTACCTTCCCTAGCAACCGGGACAATTTGTTTACCCCATGTGACTCTCCCCTCCCTAGCAACCGGGCCAATTTGGTTACCCCATGTGACTCTACCCCCCCTAGCAACCGGCCCAATTTGGTTACCCCATGTGACTCTACCCTCCCTAGCAACCGGGCCAATTTGGTTACCCCATGTGACTCTACCCTACCTAGCTACCGGGACAATTTAGTTACCCCATGTGACTCTACCCTCCCTAGCAACCGGGCCAATTTGGTTACCCCATGTGACTCTACCCTCCCTAGCAACCGGGCCAATTTTGTTGCTAAAGAGACCTGGCTGGAGTCACTCAGCTCGCCCTGAATTCAAACTCACGACTCTAGGTGTGATAGTCAGCATCAATACTCGCTTATACTCGAGTTACCCAGACCCCCCCTTTTATTTGGAGCCAATCAAATGTTTCGTTCTTGAGTTATTTGGGATCATGTGATGACACTGTTTGAAGGCCAGTTTGGAAGTTGCTCCAAAATGTCACTGTTTTTGATGACCTCAAAAAAGACATTTATCTGGAGTCAAATGAACAAACCGGGCGAGGAATGGCGAACAATGCTAAATTTTATTTAACAGCAAAACGTTGTATTTGAAAAGAAGTATTTAATGAGTATCTGGTGCAGGACACTGTCAGAGTGCTGCTCACAAAAATCACTGATAACCAAAATGTTTTAGAAGTGCAAAATACCGTTTTTATCCACACATGAATTGTCATGTTATCTCATTTTTAAATATATATTTTATCTTGTATTCAGTGTGTATAAAGTATCCATTTGTCATTCTTGAGTGAAAGTAAAGTAACCTTCATGGAAACTGACTCAGTAAAAGTTAAAGTAGCTCATGAGAAAACGACTCAAGTAAAAGTATTAAAGTAACTGATATTAAATGTACTTGAGTATCAAAAGTACATGTAAACTGCATAAATTATGGAACATTTCATTAAACCAATGTCAACTTATTTGATTGTTAGTGCTCATCATTTACTCACCCTCATGCCGTCCCAGATGTGTGTGACTTTCTTTCATCTGCGCAACAAATTTGATAACAAAATATTCAGACTTGTGGGGGTGGACTCTTTTCATTTGGGCAAATAAGCAACAACCCAGAACAACCCGGCAACTGCTGAGCAATCTGCAAAAAACACTGAAAACAACTTAGCAACAGCATAATAACAACCTGGCAACCACATACAGCAAAGATCACCTTGACAACGGCATAGCAATGTGCTAAAAACACAGAAAAACTTAGCAACAGCATAGTAACACCCTGGCAACCACCTAGCATAGCAATGCGCTAAAACACACAGCAGATCACCTTGACAACGGCATAGCAATGTACTAAAAACACAGAAAAACTTAGCAACAGCATAATAACAACCTGGCAACCACATACAGCAAAGATCACCTTGACAACGGCATAGCAATGTGCTAAAAACACAGAAAAACTTAGCAACAGCATAGTAACACCCTGGCAACCACCTAGCATAGCAATGCGCTAAAACACACAGCAGATCACCTTAACAAATGCATAGCAACCTGCTAAAAACACGGAAGAAACTTAGCAACAGCATAGTAACACCCTGGCAACCGCATAGTGTAGCAATGTGCTAAAACACACAGCAGATCACCTTGACAACTGCATAGCAACCTGCTAAAAACACAGAAAAACTTAGCAACAGCATAGTAACACCCTGGCAACCGCATAGTGTAGCAATGTGCTAAAACACACAGCAGATCACCTTGACAACTGCATAGCATCCAACCATCCAGAAAACCCTAGTAAGCACATACTGTAGCATAAATACGCTAAAAGCAAAAATAACACTTTAGCAACCAGCAGAAAACGAAGTTTTCCTTCAGCAAAGACCTTTCACATCTTCATAAAATATCAAAATAAATATTGCTGAACATTTTCATGAGTGCTGGTAATTATTCATACACATCATACCTTGATTAAATGTCAAATGTGAACGCATGATTGAATTTTATATGAACAGGTCTCGTGGAAAGGCGGGAGATTGATCGCACATAACTTAATTATTTCACAGCTTTCATAATGTTTAAGCCTAAACTTATCAAATTAATTAGTAAAAAAATGTACTTACATGATTAGTTTCTGGTCTTCCCCAGAGGAGAACACGCCATCTGGAGCGGGCCTCGCTTGTGAATTTGATTCAAATTTGTGAATCGCAAAATGAATAGTCTAGACCGCTTTTTGAATCCTTTTGTTCAGTTCAAAGGAATCAAATGTAAAAGATTCGACTCTTTGGATTCTTTTAACGAATCAGCATGCAGTTTTACACTCATGTTATGTGTCTGAGTGTTCTAATTTGTATGTCATTGCAGTTTCCCTGGTAGATCACCTGCAATCAACCGGTTAATTGGTGTCACCTGATGGGAGCTACTTTAAATCCAGGATGCATGCTCTTGCTCTCTCTCTCGTCTTGCAGCCGGCAGTGCAGTAGCAGGGTTTTTTTTTGCTTCTACAGTCCCCATTTTCCTTATAAATTAAATAAACTTTATTTTTGATTGGTAGACTTCTGTCTTTGTGTCCATTATGTTGCATCCCTAGAGCCAGGGTTGTAACACTCACAGTTGCTATTTTATTACCGTATTCAGTCACAAAAGTAACGAAAAGTGACTGGAGAAATAAGTAAAAGTATCAATTTTCTCTTCAAAATGTAGTAAAGTGAAAGTAAAAGTCCAAAGAAATGTTTAAACTCAATAAAGTACCAAATTTAAAAACTGTACTTAAGTACAGCAACACAGTATTTGTACTTTGTTACTATCCGCCAGTGGGGATTTCTTTAAGACTGCAAGGGAAGCTCAGCTTCCCCTATAATGTCAAAAAAATAATGGTCAAATATGTACTATTGTGTAAACAATTTATTGACTAAAAATGCGTTAGAACACGTTCATCTCGAAGACGAGTTCGTTCAGAATCAGCTACATTACATATAGCAGGTCGGCTGACTCGATTTACTTCTCATACATTCCCGTAGCGTCAGTGCATTTCCCTGTTGAAGCCGAGCGTCCATTGACTTCAATGGGGCTGCTCTGAACAGTTTTTTCAGTGCTCGAAAATAGACGGTCATTGGATAAATGCTGCGATTATGTCCGCCCACGGACGCTCAGCGTCTCTGGGGGTGAATGAGGAGTGGGCTGGCCCGGACTCGGGCTTCAGCGTGATGATTGGAGGATCTGTCGAAAGACTGCATCTCCTTTTGATTGACAGCTGAATCTGTACTATAAGAAGTCACTGAAGCTATTTCAGCTCAGTCCCATCATGATTTCTCAAGTGTAGTCGAAAGACAAACTGCTGCAACCTATTTCTTTTTATTTGTTTGGCGAAATTGCTAGTCAATTTGCATAATACATTTCACACAATTATAAAAAAAATTAGAATTAAACAGCAGGGCAGATCAACACCTAAGATTGATTTAGTGCAAAAAATAGGGTAAATAAGTTTATAATGTAGGCCGAAAATTGAGCTTCCCCTCTTTGAAAGACCAGCAGCCGCCACTGCTATACACCACTGCTTGTATTTATGTTTCATTGTGGCTCTCTTATAATTGAGTTCAGTAGGTCAAAGGTCAATGCTCAATTTAAATGATTTCTAATTAGCTTGTGTACTTCATTTTTAAAGCATAACACAAAACAAAATAAAATAAGGTGAATAAGTGGCAAAATATCGGTATTCATATTGGTGCATGATAATATTCCAGTAGACAAACTGAATACATTTCAACCATTCGGGGTGTTACATCCAACAAGTGTGCCGCACAAGCCCTCAAAAGTGAAGCCAAAACGTCTCGATCGCCCCCCGGTGGCTGGTCCTAGTATAGGTCATAAGCCCCGCCTCCCCATGTTATTCAGCGGGAGGTGAGACCAACTAAACAATTAAATTACACTTCACATATCTTTTTTCCAAAGATAGTTTCTGTCATTTACTGTCGTTTCTATCACGTTGATATCATTTCAAGTGTTTGTTTTCAACATAAGTTTGTTTTTAGTTATTTGATGCTATAAAAACGCTGCTGTGACATCATGATTGACAGCTGTGATTGACAGGTTCTCTGAGCGAAGCACCAACGGACTTTTTTTCGGGATCTTCGGAGGACTGAGGAGATTGGAGCATTAAATTTAATATAATTAATTATTTCACACCGGCATAAGTCAAAAGTGCAGGGGCGTGTGCTTGCGATTGATTCAGCGAGAGTGAGGGCGGGGCCTTGATTTCGACGGCTTTACTTCCTGTTCACTACTGCGCAGGTCTGGTCCCGAAATCGCAACTGCACAGACTCAAGTCCCAAGATGTCAGCGCCATATCGGGACACTGGCGGCTTCAGATCTCACCAATAGAAAAGAGCGAAGGGGCGTCGGCCATCTTTTTTTACAGTCTATGCATCCAAACCACAGTGTGAATGTTGACCTTTGACCTTTGATGCATTTCGATATGTTATTGTATTTTGATTTGATCAAAGTGATGCAGCAAGAACCCCTGGAACAGTTCGGCTACAACTATTTTCTAATGCATATGTTACTTTCTCCAAATGCATAGTTTTCGGCGGGAAAAAAATAAGAATGTTAATGATTATATTCTTATTTTAGAATAAAATGAGACATAAAGATTTGTACTATTTTGTAATTTAATAATGCATCAAAGGGTTGGAAAAAAATGGTGCCAGGCATAAACTTACAAGCTGCAGAATGTTGATGATTAAATACAATAACTGTGCATAATGAGGAATTTAAGACATGTATTTGTACAGAGAAAGTCACTTCTCCTCTCAGATCAATACTGCTGTGATGTGCTGGTTTCATTGTGTAGTGTTAATGATGTCGAGCAGACACTCGATTCAAGAGCTCGGGTGTTTTTGCCCGGTTCTATAAACGGCCTATCACAAGAGATCCAATACAAATCAAAGAAAGTGCCTCCGATTACGTCACAATGGCACGCCGCACACTTCTGAGCACGAGACGCGCTGAATATTAATGAGCCTCTCAGTGTACACGTTTATGCAAAATACAGCTTTTGTTCTATTTTCTTTATGTTAATATATTGTTCCTCCATACCGATGCGAGCATCAGTTATGAATGAGGCTTCAGCTAATGAAACATTGAAATGTGCAGTGCACGTGAACTGTCATTAAAAACAGGTGCGCTACATCTTTGTAATGATTGTAATTATTGATGTTTGAGTTAGCTCAGGGTTTGTGCAAAATAGAAGCAAACAAATGGACAAACTCAACTATCAACTCAGTCACTTTGAATTTTAATTGATAATTTCGAGAGGCATTTGCCGCATCACCACTTTTATTAGCCATGCTGAAGTTATTTTAGCTACTACAGAAACACAATGACATATAAAGAATACAGATGAACAGAATTATGGACAAT
>NC_068288.1:47189154-47199154 GCF_025860055.1 Xyrauchen texanus
GGGTAGGGAGGGTAGAGTCACATTGGGTAACCAAATTGGCCCGGTTGCTAGGGAGGGTAGAGTCACATGGGGTAACCAAATTGGCCCGGTTGCTAGGGAGGGTAGAGTCACATTGGGTAACCAAATTGGCCTGGTTGCTAGGGAGGGTAGAGTCACATGAGGCAACCAAATTGGCCCAGTTGCTAGGGAGGGTAGAGTCACATGGGGTAACCAAATTGGCCTGGTTGCTAGGGAGGGTAGAGTCACATGGGGTAACCAAATTGGCCCGGTTGCTAGGGAGGGTAGAGTCACATGGGGTAACCAAATTGGCCCGGTTGCTAGGGAGGGTAGAGTCACATTGGGTAACCAAATTGGCCTGGTTGCTAGGGAGGGTAGAGTCACATGAGGCAACCAAATTGGCCCGGTTGCTAGGGAGGGTAGAGTCACATGGGGTAACCAAATTGGGCCGGTTGCTAGGGAGGGTAGAGTCACATGGGGTAACTAAATTGGCCTGGTTGCTAGGGAGTGTAGAGTCACATGGGGTAACCAAATTGTTCTGGTTGCTAGGGAGTGTAGAGTCACATGGGGTAACCAAATTGGCCCAGTTGCTAGGGAGTGTAGAGTCACATGGGGTAACCAAATTGGCCCGGTTGCTAGGAGTGTAGAGTCACATGGGGTAACCTCCTCGTGGTCACTATAATGTGGTTCTCGCCTCGGTGGGGGCATGTGGTGAGTTGTTTGTGGATGCTGCGGAGAATAGCGTAGCGCCTCCACATGCGCTCCACGGTAACACGCTCAACAAGTCACGTGGATAAGATGCGCGGATTGACGGTCTCAGACACGGAGGCAACTGAGATTTGTCCTACACCACCCGGATTGAGTCACGGAATACAGTTACTCTTATTTTTGAATTTTAGATATGTAACACTGTTACATGTAATCTGTTACTTCCTACACTGAGTATATGTTACAGCTCATCAACACTACAGTACTGTACAGTAAGAACACAAACATGTTTGTTTGGAACACAGAAGAGGAAAGAGCCGACAGCAGATGATGGAGGTGAGGAACAGGCCGATGAAGGAGGACGAGAGGAGGAAGAAGAGGAGGAAGAAGAGAGTGACAGATGTGTGACTGAGGAACATGTGACGCTCGTGAAGAAACCCAGACAGAACATCAGTCCATATGGATTCTGGGAGCAGAACCAGCCTGAGGAAGATCCACAGTAAGAGATTCATTCTATTAGTGTCAGTGAAGAGCTTCAGATGAATATGAG
Source organism: Xyrauchen texanus (assembly GCF_025860055.1). Taxonomy (NCBI): domain Eukaryota; kingdom Metazoa; phylum Chordata; class Actinopteri; order Cypriniformes; family Catostomidae; genus Xyrauchen; species Xyrauchen texanus. The sequence continues at coordinate 47,190,410 of NC_068288.1, forward strand.
ACAAAATCAAGAGAAATATCGCAGAATATTTGTATCAATCAAGCTGTAAAAACTGTGTAAATATGATTTAATTTTGTGCATTAAGGATACATAAAATATTAGCTATGAAATTAGCCTTAAGGTGCGTTCATATACAACACGAAGATAATTTTAGTCTCACATTGCTCGCGCGAGTTTGAGCGCTGGATTATAAATGTGTGTTTAAAGGGTAACTAAACCCTAAACCAACTTTTTTTAATTAATGATCTGTAAGCATGGGGCTTTATTAGTACTGGTCATTGATTCAAGTAATTTTTTTGACATTTGTGTATAAAGTGTTTTAATTCTACAATATATGGTGTAAAAACGTCTGAGTGCTGCCCTCTTCAGGTTGAACGGTGGCTACTGCAGTTGAATTTTCCTATTGGCTGTTTGCGGTACCGTGGACGTAAGCGGTGACAGCTGACGTAAGCAGGTTCCAGCTCACCACGCCCTTGGTACTGAGCTACCACACCCATGGCAGTATAAAAACCATCTCGTTTAGGTCAAAACCACTGTAGCGAGTCAGGAGTTGGAATTGCGAGTATTGAAAGCGATCAGGATAGAGTATTTTAGCATCTATTTAGCATAGCATTTATATAGTTATTTTGATTATTTAGTGTAGTCTAGGTAGTTAATTAGCATATTTGTTAGTGTAGTATTGTTAGAAGCATAGTTAGTAGCATAGTATTAGGCCAGTTAGGATAGCTTCAAGTTAGCGTAGATTATCTGTATTTAGTACAGTGGTCAGGATGGTACGTAGGTGTAGTGTTGCTGGTTGCAACAGCACTGCTGGACTGTATAGCTTTCCAGCAGACTTGGAAATTAGAGCCAGGGGTTGCACGCCCTTGTTCTGGAAGACCGTGAGTTCCGCCTAGAGCTGGAGGAGTGTGCAAACTGCATTTTAGCGGGATTGCTTCTCCAACGCAATGGAGGTGGAAATGGGCTTCTCCAAACAGCTCAGCTGAAAAGCTTGACGCAGTGCCAAACGCTGCTCCTCCTGCATGGACTCCACCACCTCAGCGGCGTCTTGAGGTGAGTGATCATATATATTTGAATCACAATTTATGGTTAGGCTAAAGTTAATCCTCTGGGGCCGACAAACGCGCGTTCGTGATGCGGGAGTGTTAAACGTATTGCACCCTTATACATTGTATTACGGTATTGCCTGTATAGTTTTATTTGGAGATACGGTTTTGTACATGATGACGTTACTCTTTACGTCACATTCTTCTAAGTTGAGAGAACAGCTAACTGATGTTATGTTCAAGTGAAGCTTGCTAAATAAAAATCCTGCTAAAAGGGTAAACATCACTGAACAGCGTTTCGTTTGTTTTTCCTGCACGCGAGTGAAGGTGAATGCTCACTCGGATGCTCAACAGGGAGTTAAAACCGCAGTTTGAGCCAGCGGCTCGAATTGATTTGGCTCGGCCCTGTGTCCACAGACAATTCACCCTCCTCCACTTCAGGTGAAGGTGGGGAGAAAGGTCCTCGACTTCAAAAGACCGCTCCGTGGCAAAGCTACTTGCGTCACTCCAGTCACTCTCCATTTTAGAGTCTGACAGCAGCTGTCAATTAATCTGTCACTACGGGTCTCAGGTGCACGCCCCCCTCCCCCCGCTCAGCCCCGCCCTCGGTTCGTCCCCTCTATCCCCGCTGGGGTCTGCCCACTTTTCGAGCATTTTTCAAATATTGCTAGTGGGTGGAGTCAGACTCTGAGCAGGGGTTTAGTTACCCTTTAAACTCGTGTTCTCGCGAGTAACGCGCACCCGCGAGTATTCCCGCTTCTCTTCCGGAAAAGGACAGGAGGCGGGGCTTCTGCGACTTGGTTCATAGTAAAGTTCAACCAATAGCTGGAATCAAGTAGACGCGCATATTTCCAGAACTTAACCAGAAACTTCTTTATTCATCCGGTCTCTGCACATGTATGACGTCGTGTCGTACAATTCCGGGTGTCCACACACCGCTACGATTTTATCATCCATTTTTCCATATTTCTTCTGCTACTACGTCAGTGACATCCGGACAATCTCAACGCTGATAGGCTTCACGACAACACATCAGGCGGATTTCTCGCTCGAGTTGAAAAATGTAATCTAAAGGTGTGTACACACTGCCAGCGACATCGCGCGGGACAGCGACTCAATACCATTAATTTTCAATGAGAGCACAGCGACTTCCGGCGATACGAGCTGTCGCGACCGTTGGCGCTATATGTGGGCGTGTCCAGCGACGCGACAAAGTTGAGAAAAGTTCAACTTTGGAGCGACTAACGGAAGCGACAGCCAATAGGAGAGACGACGGGAGAGCTCACGTGATCCTTCTCTCTCTCTCAGCTCCTGCAGTAACGGAAAGATGGATGAAAGGCTAATTCTTGCTGTTAGAAATGTTCCAGTGCTCTATGATATGTCTCTTCCCACGTACAAGGACATTTTTAAGAAAAATACTGCATGGAAATGTGTATCTGAGATCGCGGGGATTTTATGGACCCAGACAGACCGGCATTTGAATTTTCGCCGCAGATAAACAGCCGCTATGGAAAACAGCACGCCTTGTTTCTCATTCATCTTTGATATCATCTTTCTCATTCATCTTTGGAATCAGTACATAAAATGCTTTTATAAAGCATTTTATGTACAGATTCCATTTATATTTAGTCTTTTCCCTCCAAAATGTTTGCTTTTAGTGGCAAGAAAAGCGATTCGCTGTCAACAGCAATGGAATGAGATCCGTGAATGTCATTTATAAACGTTACTAGGCAACCAGTTGTGGGAACGCCCACTAGCGACTTCACCGCCAGCCACTGGCGACCTGCAGCGATAAAGTCGCTGGCAGTGTGTACGCACCTTTACGTGAATATGCAAATGGAGCGAATGATTCGTTAATTCGTGCCACCTGGCGTGAATTCGCATCTATTTGTGTCTTTGCATTGACTTTGTATGTAATCGTGCCGTGCGAAACGCTCGCTTTGCATTGTGTGTGAACGCACCATTAGTAAGACAAATTTAAATAAATGTAATTTCAAAGGGGTCTGGGTAGCTCGGCGAGTATTGACACTGACTATCACATCTGGAGTCGAGGGTGTGCTGAATGACTCCAGTCAGCTCTCCTTAGCAACCAAACTGGGCCGGTTGCTAGGGAGGGTAGAGTCACATGGGGTAACAAAATTGGCCCGGTTGCTAGGGAGGGTAGAGTCACATGGGGTAACCAAATTGGCCCGGTTGCTAGGGAGGGTAGAGTCACATGGGGTAACCAAATTGGCCCGGTTGCTAGGGAGGGTAGAGTCACATGGGGTAACCAAACTGGGCCGGTTGCTAGATAGGGTAGAGTCACATGGGGTAACCTCCTCGTGGTGGTGATTAGTGGTTTTCTCAATGGGGCGTGTGGTGCAACTGACACTTGTCCTCCGCCACCTGGATTGAGGTGAGTAACCGCGCCACCACGAGGACCTGCTAAGTAGCGGGAATTGGGCATTAAAAGTGCTTTGTGTAGTAAAGCACAACTCTTATTGCTTTTATAATACTACATAATAAAGCAGTAATCTCATTCCAGAAGCCTGTTTTCAGCTTCCTGTAGTTTGTGTCAGTGATGTTCAGTTTCATGAGGATGAAGGTGTTCTAGTTTCTTCATTGTCTCTCTCGTGTCGTCTGCAGTGAGAATGTTGATCTGCAGCTGCTGCAGGTGGAGAGCGCAGTCGCTGCAGTCGCTGCAGTCGCTCCATCTGACGTCCCGCCGGAGCCCAGAACACAGTTTAAAGAGCGCCCCGTCCCGTCACTGGGAGACAAGAGCGGCGCATTCAAGAAGATGAAGACTGAGAACGGCAAATCCAGGAGTCGGAGACCGAGAGGGAAAGACGAGTAGACGAGACTGTGAGGGGTCGTTCAAGGGTTTCTCGTTCAGGGATTTTTATGGTGGTCCGCTGTCCTTTTGTTCAATGTCGAATTTGTATGTTGAGAAATTGATGGTGGAGAATATTTTGTAATCATCTTTTGTATCTGCTTCAAAATGATTTTGTTGATCTTTACAGGGAAGAATAGATTTGGTGTGAGGAACTCTCTGGCGTGTTTGTGTGTTTTGGAATATATTGTGGGCATGAGGAATCAAAGACATCATTTTCACTATTAAACCACAAGTTGAACTCGTACTACACTTTCATTGTAGACTGTATTATCTCAAACTAAAAGAGAGAGTTCAGTCACTCATCTGTCATCATTTCCTCACCCTCGTGTCATTCAAACACACCAGAAACGCAGAACATGTCAGTCATCGTTCACTTGTGTTGCATCGTTTAGTAACACTTTACAATAATAAACTAATAATGCATTCAGTATCATTTCTAACAAAGAGCATTTTTAGGAGCTATTTATTTTGGTTAATCAATTTATGAAAATATTTGTATTGTGTTTGTTGTGAGTTTCTTTTCATAATACATGAATGTGAACATATAGTAATATATAATTAATTAAGAGTCGTGTGTGTTGAACATTAATTAAGATTAATAAGTGCTGTAATCGTGTATCGTTCATGGTTTATTCATGGTAATAAATTCAATCTTCTCGACACATTTTGTGTTCAGTGAAACTTTCAGGTTTGGACGAATCGTCCCGTTCATAAAACGACATTCCAAGTTTCCTTAAACACCTGCTAAACATTTTCATTTGACAGTTTTGTGTTTTTCAGCAGGAACATCATTCACTTCTGATTCTCAGAACTTGACATTTGTAATATAATAAAAGTCTGGAGTCCACATTATAAATATCTGTCCTTTAATCGTATGCGTGTGTGTGTGTGTGTGTGTGTGTGTGTGTGTGTGTGTGTGTGTGTGTGAGAGAGAGAGATAGTGTGTGTGTGAGATAGATTGTGTGTGTGTGTAGTGTGTGTGTGAGAGCGATAGTGTGTGAGATAGTGTGTGTGTGTGTGTGTGTGTGTGTGTGTGTGTGAGAGAGAGATAGTGTGTGTGTGAGATAGATTGTGTGTGTGTGTAGTGTGTGTGTGAGAGCGATAGTGTGTGAGATAGTGTGTGTGTGTGTGTGTGTGTGTGTGTGAGTGTGTGTGTGTGTGTGTGTGTGTGTGTGTGTGAGTGTGTGTGTGTGTGTGTGTGTGTGTGTGTGTGAGTGTGTGTGTGTGTGTGTGTGTGTGTGTGTGTGTGTGAGTGTGTGTGTGTGTGAGAGAGAGATAGTGTGTGTGTGAGATAGATTGTGTGTGTGTGTAGTGTGTGTGTGAGAGCGATAGTGTGTGTGTGTGTGTGTGTGTGTGTGTGTGTGTGTGTGTGTGTGTGAGTTGACAGTCGCGCACCAATCAGCAATCAGGAGCTGATCATGTGACGTCAGTTCTCCAGACTGAATTCTTTTACTGGTCCACTAATCATCAATATATTCTGTATATTCTGTATATTCACCCAGATTGAGGGTTTTCTATGTATGTATTTCACCAGATGAAGTTTATTATGAGGAATTAAAAATGAGAAGAAAAAAGATTTTAATAGAGTTTATCAGATCACAAAACAAACTGTTAATTAATAAACAACTATCAGCACCACTCATATATCGCTGACCTCTACTTACAGGTACAAGAGCCAATCAGCTTTAACATTCAGACATGCGCATGAGCGAACAGCCCGAAAAATAATAGTGCTTTTTTGTTTGTTTTATTGCGTGATCTGAGCTTAAGAAGCAGTCTCATATTTTACTGTTGATTTGAAACATCGATCATAATCTTTCCCCATTCATGAGACAGAATCAGAACTTTATGCCGTTTGTGTGCTCAGAAAATAGCAGCTCGAGAATGCTCCAAAGATCGACTGCAGAGTGGACTGACTTGCCTTGAGAGCTGACTTTGGTTCTATCATCCAAAATAACATGTACTGTCACTGGTGCTTTAGTTCAGACAGAATTTCTGGGCATCATGACTCGAGATACGGTCTAGGTAGGCAACTCACTAGGTTTTTACAGACAGCCATCATACAGTATCTGAAGTAAACAGGATGAGTTGTTTGTGATAAATGAAACCGGTCTGTGTGACACGGTGATGAGAGCGGACTTACTTTTATGCTGCCTTTATGTGCTTTATGGAGCTTCAAAGTTCTGGTCAGCATTCACTTGCATTGTATGGACCTACAGAGCTGAAATATTCCTCTAAAAAGAATAAAGTCACACACATCTAGGATATCATGAGGGTGAGTAAATAATGACAGTTTCATTTTTAGGTGAACTGCCCCTTTAACAAAAAAGCTTCAATAAATATTTTAGCCTATTTCTTACAATTTATCCATTTAAATTTCATAAAACAATTCCAACTAATTGAATTGAATGAATAAAACTTTTTGAAAATATATTTGGAAGTTTTCTTAATTTTGTTTAAAGATTAATCAATTACATTTGATGGAATTATTATGAAATTGAAATGTGTAAATCTTACAAACAGTCGACAATATTCTTTTATCATTATTTGTATCAGAATAATATTTCTTTGAACATTTAAGACTCAAAATACTCATCCTGTGAATACATAAAGTCATGTTTTAATACAATTTGTAAGATTTTAGTAAAATAATCAAATTGGGAGAGATACTAAACATGAAGACAAACAGTGGTGGTGGTGTAGTGGTCTAAGCACCATAACTGGCAATCTGGTAATCAGAAGGTTGCTGGTTTGATCCCCACAGTCACCACCATTGTGTCCTTGAGTAAGACACTTAACTCCAGGTTGCTCCGGGGGGATTGTCCCTGTAATAAGGGCTCTGTATAATACATTGGTAATCAGAAGGTTGCTGGTTTGATCCCCACAGTCACCACCATTGTGTCCTTGAGTAAGACACTTAACTCCAGGTTGCTCCGGGGGGATTGTCCCTGTAATAAGTGCTCTGTATAATACATTGGTAATCAGAAGGTTGCTGGTTTGATCCCCACAGTCACCACCATTGTGTCCTTGAGTAAGGCACTTAACTCCAGGTTGCTCCGGGGGGATTGTCCCTGTAATAAGTGCTCTGTATAATACATTGGTAATCAGAAGGTTGCTGGTTTGATCCCCACAGTCACCACCATTGTGTCCTTGAGTAAGACACTTAACTCCAGGTTGCTCGGGGATTGTCCCTGTAATAAGGGCTCTGTATAATACATTGGTAATCAGAAGGTTGCTGGTTTGATCCCCACAGTCACCACCATTGTGTCCTTGAGTAAGACACTTAACTCCAGGTTGCTCGGGGATTGTCCCTGTAATAAGTGCTCTGTATAATACATTGGTACTCAGAAGGTTGCTGGTTTGATCCCCACAGTCACCACCATTGTGTCCTTGAGTAAGACACTTAACTCCAGGTTGCTCCGGGGATTGTCCCTGTAATAAGTGCACTGTATAATACATTGGTAATCAGAAGGTTGCTGGTTTGATCCCCACAGTCACCACCATTGTGTCCTTGAGTAAGACACTTAACTCCAGGTTGCTCGGGGATTGTCCCTGTAATAAGTGCTCTGTATAATACATTGGTACTCAGAAGGTTGCTGGTTTGATCCCCACAGTCACCACCATTGTGTCCTTGAGTAAGACACTTAACTCCAGGTTGCTCCGGGGATTGTCCCTGTAATAAGTGCACTGTATAATACATTGGTAATCAGAAGGTTGCTGGTTTGATCCCCACAGTCACCACCATTGTGTCCTTGAGTAAGACACTTAACTCCAGGTTGCTCCGGGGATTGTCCCTGTAATAAGTGCTCTGTATAATACATTGGTAATCAGAAGGTTGCTGGTTTGATCCCCACAGTCACCACCATTGTGTCCTTGAGTAAGACACTTAACTCCAGGTTGCTCCGGGGATTGTCCCTGTAATAAGTGCTCTGTATAATACATTGGTAATCAGAAGGTTGCTGGTTTGATCCCCACAGTCACCACCATTGTGTCCTTGAGTAAGGCACTTAACTCCAGGTTGCTCCGGGGGGATTGTCCCTGTAATAAGTGCTCTGTATAATACATTGGTAATCAGAAGGTTGCTGGTTTGATCCCCACAGTCACCACCATTGTGTCCTTGAGTAAGACACTTAACTCCAGGTTGTTCCGGGGGGATTGTCCCTGTAATAAGTGCACTGTAAGTCTCTTTGGATAAAAGCATCTGCCAAATGCATATGTGCAAATGTAAATGTAAAACTTGTGTTTGATGAATCTCTGGACTGGATAAAACATGTTCCTGATAGTTTGAGTCGACAGATACAAACACAAATCATGAAAGAGTTCCTGGATTCGATACTTACAATCAATAATCATAATAATAAAAACAGCTTTACATTAAAAAATTATTCATAATTAGTACAAAAACCTCAGAGAGATGGAGTTTCCTCTGTCTTAAACACTAGCGGATCTCCTCCAGCAGGGGGCGAAACAAGCACATACACAAACATACACACACACACACGACACACACACACAAACATACACTCACACACACACTACACACACAAACATACACACACACACATGACACACACACACAAACATACACTCACACACACACTACACACACAAACATACACACACACACACATACACAAACATACACACACACACACACACGACACACACATACACTCACACACACACTACACACACACACACACGCACGCACACAAACATAAACTCACACACACACTATATACACACACACTCACACTATACACTATATACACACACACACACAAACATACACACACACGACACACACACACACACATACACTCACAC
>NC_068288.1:47201654-47209154 GCF_025860055.1 Xyrauchen texanus
ACAATGTGGTTGCTAAGGAGACCTGACTGGAGACAATCAGCATTCATCAGTAACTGACCGACAGCTGCTTCAGTAACATAGGCGGTGGGCCGGACCTCGAAATTATGAATTTAATACTTACCTCACAGCTGTGTAAGTCTTTTTTTGCTGAGGTCATGTAATAAAATCGTATAAGTAATACAGACATTGTTTCCAACTTTGTTGTTTGCACATTTGACGCAAACTGTCCTTACAAACTCTTTTTTAAACCGGCAAATAAGCAGGCGTACTAATCATAACGTTAGAAAACCTCCCGTTTCCTTGACAACCAATGTAAATAATGAACTCTGATCGCAGGAAGCTGCGTTCTTGAAATTACAATTTTGCTGTAAATCATTAAGAATGTAAATTTAGTTCTGTAGTTCAGTAATACTGAGGTAAAAATGAGGTGTTTTATCCATTTAGCCTCAAATGTAAAAAGCCCTGTAACCCCCCTTTCCCAGACAAGTTGGGCAAAGATTGTTCAATGTACAAATTTATGGGTGAACCTGCAAACCACAGAGAGTACAGTAGCTGAAAAAGCCGTAGGCCTATTGGCATTAAATTCCGAAGACGTCCAAGATGTGCCGGCTAATGTTGGATTTCACAGAGAATGCTACATGCTCTTCACCAACAAACAACACATAAGAAGAGCACGTAAGAAGATAGAAAATGCAGCTAACAACAGTGAAGGTTTGTATCAAATGTATAATTTTTATATAAAACGTTTCATTTATATACGTTTAACCCCTTACTAGTCAGCCCCAATTTTGGCAAGTGATGCATTCATGACATCCCCAAAATAAAAAGGTTGCTGCTCAGAAGTCATTCTGAATATACACATAACCAACATATATTTAGAAAGCCAACCCTTGAGAGTTTACATTTCAAGACTCAAAATTAACCAGACTGTTATTAATATTGAGATATATAAGCTCAAACATAGAAACAAAAACAACAAATATAAAGAATATATTTATAAAATGTATAAAAATATTATGTGAATTTAGGATTGCAACTTATAACCACAACTAAAACATGGGGATTTTTTTAAAGACAATCATCCCACACATCCTATTCAATATTCTATAATAAAATAAACTTATCGAATATTCGAAAATCGTGACTCATCCCTAATTAATATAGTATTTCAGTGCAAGTGGATGACAGGACAAGTAGCAAAAGGCAGTGCAATATGTGTGTAAGTGGGGTCAAATGTTCATAGCAAATTTAAAAATAAAAAAATAAACCAATGTAGCAGCATCATAGTGTAAACTACCAGTGTATTTGTGCAAGAGTCAATCAGCTGCCCTTAGGTTATTGGAGGGTGGGGGTGGAAGGAAGAGGCTCTCTATGATTCCCCTATAGAAAGTTAACAGGATGGATTTGTGGGAGATGAGCCTTCCTCAACTGTGGGAGGAAGTGCAGAGGGTTTTGGACTTTCTTGGCCAGGTTCTGTTGGTGGTGTCGATAGATCAAGATGGGTCATCTGTGATGTGGATACTAAGCAACTCCGTGATCTTGACCTGCTCCATTCATGGTGCTGTTGATGTGATGATTGTCAACGATCACCTCTGTAGTCATTTGGGTGTGGAGAGATATGATGTTGTCCTGTCCGTGTCTGTGTGTTAGATAAACAACTGAATTATATTCAGATAAACACAGAAAGCACACATTACTAGATCATTTTAAATCACATTTTTCATCTTGACATTTGTATTAAGATGTTAACCATCTTAAACGAGCTTGACAAGACTACTGCAATTCTGACCACAAATAATTTTGTTAAATAGCTTAAAAACAGCCATCTTTAAATAAAATATTTTTCCACCATATGTGCATAAGCTACCATGCACAGAATTGTGTCATTAACTGTGACAATCAACCATAAATGGCTTATATAACTCCATGACTACCACTATAAAGTTGATTTGAAATCATTTCTTTGTTTTGCTTTGCACTCTTTTAGCTGATAATTAGTCTAGCTTACTTGTAGCCTAGGTAGCTTGCTATAAACCAATCCAACCTGGACATACCTGTCAAATTATTTCCTACTGTCTTCCCGTTTAAATATTTACCCGTAATTATCCCGTATTTGAATAATCTTTGCTTAGTTCATTGTGTATGTACCAAATGATTTGGATTAGCCTAAGCAACATACCGTTAGATCTAGCTTTACTGCTCCACTACCAACATTCTTTCGTGGCTACTGTTCTCATCAACGACAACGCATATATTCACGACGAAGTATAGCTTGCAGTCTTAAATACAACTTATATGAAAAGCATTAAGATATAGGGGTGTATAATCATTGTAAAACAAATCTTACCTTGACGTTGTCTTGCCGAGACACACCGGTCTCTCCAGGTTGGGTTGGAGACTCATTTGGCTTCAGACTGACGCGAGTCACGCGACGCCGGTTTAACGAATAACGTGATTGGCCAAACCAATTCAACAAGGTAACAACACAAGCGTTGATTGGATCTCACTCTGGCCAACGTTTGTGATCAGCTAGCAAAATTAAATCTATTTTTATACTTTAATGTGCAACAATTGGCGTTGGAAACAATCGGTAATCTTTTTGTGAATTATTCATACAGACAAATAAAAAAAATGAGCCAGACAGCTGCTGGGTAACTATCAAATCAAAAACTAAACGAGATAGACGGACTCGGCCCACCGCCTAACACTACAAGAGTAAAACTTCTGATTATTACAACATGACTCAAATAATGCTGCAGGACACGAGATTTCAATTCAGTTTTGTTTTATTAAAGTCAATGTGCAGCTGTTTAGTGCAGCTGTATGACGTCACATTGAAGGAAACATGCACAACATTTGGTCATATTTGACACTTGTTCGGGTCATAATGAGCTGTGATGCGTCAGGAGTGATGGACAGAAGGCAAAGCAGGTTTCCAGCAATGATGAAGTCACATTTAAAGAGCTTGATATGAGCAAAACTTTAATTATTCTCAAGCTGAAAGAGTGTTTGATGCATTCATCAGTTCACTGGATGTGTGTGTGTGTGTGTGTGTGTGTGTGTGTGTGTGTGTGCTCTTCAGTGAAACTGTACACATGTACATGAACAACTTTATGAATATCAAGATCCTTCAGAGTGATTCCAATCTGAAACTTCATGGCACATACAAGTCCATTCACTCCATTCCTCTGCATATGCAAACACACGCCGTGAGTTTATACAAGCAGGAAGTACACTATCAAGGGATCAGCACGGTGACATCACCATCAACCCCTTCCCACATCACAAAGGGATGAATCAAGGGTGAAACTGGTTTCAATTCAGATTCTCTTGCCCCATTCCAGATGAGGTGCTCCCTGTTTTGTCGTCTTATTTACAAGTGTCCACTACAAAGTGCTCATTACTTTAAATGTGATACAGCTAGTGGAGAAAATAAACAATAAAACAAATTAAACCAGTAACAAAAATATCAAAGCATACTTAAAACTTCATATGATGTACAAAAACAGGACAATGTGGCAACGGGATTTCCCGTCATCGGTTCCTGCTGATACAGACTTGTAAGAAATGTCCCGTTCGGCATGCGTGATTGGTCAAGCCCAGATTGCACAGGAAGTCACGTGTGTCCCACCCTGGTCAGTAGTGATTGTCTGAGGCAGATGAAGCTCTGCTAAAGTGTGTGTGTACTGTGTCAGACGTCCTGCGCTCTGAAGGTCCAGGTCTCTTCACAGTACCGTTTCGTCTTCGTCAGGTTGTCTCTCGTCGTCTGGAGCGAGTCGCTCATGGAGAGGTAGTTAGGCGGTCGGGCCGGGGCCCTGGCTCTGTGTGAGGGGTCCGGTCTGACCTCCAGAGGTCGGGGAGTCCGTCTGGACCTCCTGCTGGAACTGAGGAGCTGTTCGGGGCTGGCCAGGTTCTTCAGCAGCGTGTTCTCCTGTTCCAGCTGAGAGTTCCTCTCAATCAGCTCCTTTATCTGCTCCTTCAACACCTCCACTTCCTCACGCACCGCATACATCAGGTGACTCTTCACCAGGTCCTACGAGAACATGACAGAACATAAAGCTCATCCACAGAACACTGAGCGAAACAAAACCAATGACAGTTCCCGCCATCCGCCATTACTAAAGAAGGATATTTAAACTCAATTTGCAGAGATTCGGGACGTCATCTACTTTTTATTTTTAGGCTGAGTTATGCTACAGGTGTGTACAGACACGGCAACCTCCCCCGTCGACATTCTCGGGAAGGCGCGCAAGAAACACGTTCAGCGGGAGACGCTTATGTAAACACACAGAAGGTGCGCAACGGTTAGATCCGCCGTGTAGCGCATATATTATTCGCACTCGATCATATCACGTTGAGTTTCTGTGTGACGATTATAAAAGACAGGTCTTCCATATACATGTTACTTGTTCCTCAAGGTGGCGCTGTTGTTCAGTGATTTACATTTGACATGAATATTTGATGAAGCAGCAATGTAGAAGTAAACTATAGCAGGTTTAACACGTGAACAGTATCATGTGACTATTGTCATTGGGGTGTACTAATGAAATGCGAGTTGTGCGTCTGTTTAGATTCAATAAACACATGATAAAATACACACGTGTGTATCTTATGTGTAGTTTACGTGTTATGTGTCGCTCAATATGAGTTTGACAGGCAGTTGCGTCTCATTAAATATCAGTGTCCTGTCCTGTCCTTGAAGCATCGTCTCTATAAATAAATTACATTTATCAGAATTAGGGCTGGGACAACGTGTCGACGTCATCGATTCGTCAGACCCAAAACAAAGATGGCGGCGCCGAAGATTAGTAGCAACACGAGTGGCTCCTCAGACTATCAGAACTGCAAGGCGGCACGCACTCGTTCCTCTATACCAGGGGTGCCCACACTTTTATGTGTGATGATCTACTTTTAAATGAGCAACTCAATAAGATCTACCAACTAAAAAAAACACAGTTTCATTTAAAATAAGAAAATGCTTGTTGGGACTACTGCATGTATCCCTACATGGAATTCATCTTCTAATTAATACAAATATATAATAATGTTCAATGTTGATATCATTCAGTTTTAACACTAAACCCAAAACACCTACAGCACAATAGATTACAATAGTCAGGGCATTTACCAGTAAATATTGACCAGGCCATGTTTTGTTTATTCAGTTGCCATGACAACTGGCAACTGAATAAACAAAACCTCGCCTGGTCAATATTTACTTGTCAAGTGCAAGTCAGATAGAAACTAAAAGATGGAAAGACATTATATTTATTTTTATTAAAATTTAATGAAAGTACATTTACATTTTGTGCGATTTACCAGCATTGCCTTTGCGATCGACGTATTGTGCACCCCTGCTCTAAAGTATGGGAATTCTTTAATTTAAAAGGAAACAATTCCGTGATATGTCGTCTTTGTAAAATGGAGATGGCCTTCCATTCTAGCACCACGGCAATGCACCAGCACCTGAAGAGGCCACCGGGAGCAGCTGCAGATGACAGAGCACCGTGACGTTTTTTCAACTCCCCACTTTGCACTTTCGATGTTGGAGTAGGCTATAATACATTGTCGACACCTAAAGTTTTCAGCTTATAGCTATTAATAATGAGCTTATAGCTATTAATAATGCGTTTATAGTAATGCGCTTATAGCTATTAATAATGCACTTATAGCTATTAATAATGCGCTATAGTAATAAGCTTATAGCTATTAATAATGCGCATAGTAATGCGCTTATAGCTATTAATAGCGACTTATAGTAATAAACTTATAGCTATTAATAACGCGAGCTTATAGTAATAAGCTTATAGCTATTAATAATAAGCTTATAGTAATGCGCTAATAGCTATTAATAATAAGCTTATAGTAATGCGCTTATAGCTATTAATAATAAGCTTATAGTAATGCAGCTTATAGCTATTAATAATGCACTTATAGTAATGCGTTTATAGCTATTAATAACGCACTTATAGTAATAAGCTTATAGCTATTAATAGCGGCTTATAGTAATGCGCTTATAGCTATTAATAATAAGCTTATAGTAATGCGCTAATAGCTATTAATAATGAACTTATAGTAATAAGCTTATAGCTATTAATAGCGGCTTATAGAAATACACTATAGCTATTAATAATGCACTTATAGTAATGCGCTTATAGCTATTAATAATGTGCTTATAGCTATTAATAATAAGCTTATAGTAATGCGCTTATAGCTATTAATAGCGCGCTTATAGTAATAAGCTTATAGCTATTAATAATGAACTTATAGTAATGCGCTATAGCTATTAATAATGCGCTTATAGTAATGCGCTAATAGCTATTAATAATGAACTTATAGTAATGCGCTTATAGCTATTAATAACGGCTTATAGAAATGCGCTTATAGCTAATAATAATGCACATATAGTAATACGCTTATAGCTATTAATAATGCGCTTATAGCTATTAATAATGCACTTATAGTAATGCATACATAGCTATTAATAATGCGCTTATAGCTATTAATAACGCGCTTATAGTAATGTGCTTATAGCTATTAATAATGCGCTTACAGCTATTAATAATGCACTTATAGTAATGTGCTTATAGCTATTAATAATGCACTATAGTAATAAGCTTATAGCTATTAATAATAAACTATAGCTATTAATAGCAGCTTATAGTAATAAGCTTATAGCTATTAATAATGCACTATAGTAATAAACTATAGCTATTAATAATAAGCTTATAGTAATGCGCTAATAGCTATTAATAATACGCTTATAGTAATAAGCTTATAGCTATTAATAACAGCTTATAGAAATACGCTTATAGCTAATAATAATGCACATATAGTAATGCTTTATAGCTATTAATAATAAGCTTATAGCTATTAATAATGCACTTATAGTAATAAACATAGCTATTAATAATGCACTATAGCTATTAATAACGGCTTATAGTAATGTGCTTATAGCTATTAATAATAAACTACAGCTATTAATAATGCACTTATAGTAATGTGCTTATAGCTATTAATAATAAGCTTATAGTAATAAGCTTATAGCTATTAATAATGCGCTTATAGTAATGCGCTTATAGCTATTAATAATACACTATAGCTATTAATAATGCGCTTATAGTAATAAGCTTATAGCTATTAATAATGCGCTTATAGTAATGCGCTTATAGCTATTAATAATGCGCTTATAGCTATTAATAATGCGCTTATAGTAATGCGCATAGCTATTAATAATGTGCTTATAGCTATTAATAATGCGCTTATAGCTATTAATAATAAGCTTATAGCTATTAATAATAAGCTTATAGTAATAAGCTTATAGCTATTAATAATGCGCTTATAGCTATTAATAATGCACTTATAGTAATGCGCTTATAGCTATTAATAATACGCTTATAGCTATGAATGTACGTGAAAAATACATAGAGGACACCGACAAGCGTGCTGACAGACAGGTCCAAGCAGGTAACATTTAATAAAGTCTCAACTTTCAAAGTT
>NC_068288.1:47214154-47281654 GCF_025860055.1 Xyrauchen texanus
TCCCTCTCACTGCACACTTACTAACTGCACACACACACACTCACTACACACACACAGACGCTCACTGCACACTTACTAACTGCACACACACACACTCACTACACACACACAGACGCTCACTGCACACTTACTAACTGCACACTTACTAACTGCACACACACACACACTGATGCTCACTGCACACTCATTCATTGCACGCACACACACACAGATGCTCACTGCACACACACACACACACACACACACACTGATGCTCACTGCACACACACACACTCCCTCTCACTGCACACTTACTAACTGCACACACACACACTCACTACACACACACAGACGCTCACTGCACACTTACTAACTGCACACTTACTAACTGCACACACACACACACTGATGCTCACTGCACACTCATTCATTGCACGCACACACACACACAGATGCTCACTGCACACACACACACACACACACACACAGATGCTCACTGCACACACACACACTCCCTCTCACTGCACACTTACTAACTGCACACTTACTAACTGCACACACACACACACACACACACACACTCACACACTGATACTCACTGCGCACACACACACACACACACACTGATACTCACTGCACACACACACACACACACACACTGATACTCACTGCGCGCACACACACACACACACACACACACACACACACTGATGCTCACTGCACACACACACACTCCCTCTCACTGCACACTTACTAACTGCACACTTACTAACTGCACACACACACACACACACACACACTCACACACTGATACTCACTGCGCACACACACACACACACACACTCACACACTGATACTCACTGCGCACACACACACACACACTGATACTCACTGCACACACACACACACACACACACACACACACACACACACACTCACACACCGATACTCACTGCGCACACACACACACACACTGATACTCACTGCACACACACACACACACACACACACACTCTCTCTCTCTCACAATGCACACACACTCCCTCTCACTGCACACACACACTGACGCTCACACACACACTGACGCTCACACACTGCATACTCCCACTCACTGCACACACGCACATACACATGTACTCACTGCACAGAGTAGAGACAGTGCAACAACAAAAGGAGTGGTTCAGCACTGGACTGCAGCACATCTCAGTGTGTTTTACCTGTAATGTTGCAGTTCCCAGTACAGCAGTCTGAGTGTCATCTTCTTCATCATCACAGGCCCTTTTGGCTCCAGCAGCCCTGTCTCTCTCATTGAGATGTCAATCAAAACCTCCACGCAAACGAGGAAACATGCAGCCACCGCCAAACACCCCTAATGTCCACGAGACCCCTCACACACATATACAACACCATGAACATCCAACGCTGTGCACCCTGTTACAAAACGCCACATGAAAAGTGTGTGTGCGTATCAGGAGGCTAATTGTCCTACTGAGCTCTTTCAAATCTCATCACACAAACACATTGCCAACAGAGTAGGTGAAGCGGTGATGTCACTCACGTCACATGACCAGCTACTGTTACATAAACAGCCAGTGAAGATTAGAACATCGGCCAATCAGGTGTTCCAGTTTGGACCACACACCATATGCAAGACCCCACCTCCTCATTATCATATCATCTATATTTAATTAACAGCCAGTTTTAATTTATTTTCTACATGAACTAGTGACTATTATTGGCGAGTATTACTCTGCATGCTTTGTCTGGTCGCATCGGCTCATGGTAACACACACACACACACACACGCACACACACACACACACACACACACAGCATGAGTCCAGCGTCCACATCTACAGGACAAAGACACAGCTGGACACGTGCGCTCCATGCACTGGTATCTAAACATACAAAACAAGAGGGCATGCATGCACATGAACAGCTGACCATACAGAAGCCAAACCTCATGAAGATGATGCACGAGTGTTAATCTACATTATAACAGCATGTGTGAGCTGAGAGGAAGTCTGTTTGAATGCGTAATGAGAAAGATGCAGAACAAAGATGGCAGCGACGTGGGTAAAGACCCATAATCCCCTTCACCAACATCCTCACTAACACGAGAGGAAGACACAGTGCCCTTCAAGTGGAGTCGGACATATGGGAAATATCATTATAATGATGTATTCCGAGCACCTGAATGACCCAGCAAAGTCATATTAATGAGCGGAAACTTCGGAATTATAGACGATACCAGAGTTTTCCAGTTGGAATGTTGGAAGGGCGTGATGACGTGAAAGTCTGTACTTTTTAAAAAAATATGAATTTGCTAAATATGACTTATCCTTCACGGTTTAAGCAAATTAATGAATCATTTGTTAGATCCCATACATAAATCATATCTGTGTATAAGTGATGATGCAGGTTTTGCCGTCGTGCATTGTGCATTTGTTTGAGTTTGGCTTCTTCCGTATTTTGTTTTCCACTTGATACGTGGCGTGACGTAGTAACAAAAGCCCGACTTCGAGGAACGAGATTACACGTTCACGTACATTTACACATTTGGCAGATGCTTTTATCCAAAGTGACTTACAGTGCACTTATTACAGGGACAATCCCCCCGGAGCAACCTGGAGTTAAGTGTCTTACTCAAGGACACAATGGTGGTGGCTGTGGGGATCAAACCAGCAACCTTCTGATTACCAATGTATTATACAGAGCACTTATTACAGGGACAATCCCCCCGGAGCAACCTGGAGTTAAGTGTCTTACTCAAGGACACAATGGTGGTGACTGTGGGGATCAAACCAGCAACCTTCTGATTACCAATGTATTATACAGAGCACTTATTACAGGGACAATCCCCGGAGCAACCTGGAGTTAAGTGTCTTACTCAAGGACACAATGGTGGTGGCTGTGGGGATCAAACCAGCAACCTTCTGATTACCAATGTATTATACAGAGCACTTATTACAGGGACAATCCCCGAGCAACCTGGAGTTAAGTGTCTTACTCAAGGACACAATGGTGGTGACTGTGGGGATCAAACCAGCAACCTCCTGATTACCAATGTATTATACAGTGCACTTATTACAGGGACAATCCCCGAGCAACCTGGAGTTAAGTGTCTTACTCAAGGACACAATGGTGGTGACTGTGGGGATCAAACCAGTAACCTTCTGAGTACCAATGTATTATACAGAGCACTTATTACAGGGACAATCCCCCCCGGAGCAACCTGGAGTTAAGTGTCTTACTCAAGGACACAATGGTGGTGACTGTGGGGTTCAAACCAGCAACCTTCTGAGTACCAATGTATTATACAGAGCACTTATTACAGGGACAATCCCCCCGGAGCAACCTGGAGTTAAGTGCCTTACTCAAGGACACAATGGTGGTGACTGTGGGGATCAAACCAGCAACCTTCTGATTACCAGTTATGTGCTTTAACCCACTACACCACTACATTCTTGTCTGTCTGTAACGTAATGGAGCAATAATTATCGAGTAATCCATTACTTTGTTGAAGGGGGTCAAAATTATAATTTGTTGTTGCATTATAATGATGCGAGTCCAAAAATGGGGAATAAATCCCGGTGTTGTTTTTCCAAAGTTAGAGTGACTCCAGAAGTATCAAAGATTTAGTTTCAAAACAAACTTTCCTTTTTGAGTCTACATTTTTAAGGCCCTAGCTGGTTTAATCACAGAGATTAAATGACCATAAATGACCTATTTTCAATGGTCGAAACAGGAGTGTATTGGGAAGAGAAATCGGCCCGGGAGTTAACATAGAAACTTGCCCAAACGTTGTTTGGGGGGATGGGGGGGTCACAGTCGACGGCCCGGTTCTCCCAATGGCCAGTACCGCCCCTAACAGCCTCAAAGTGCGTCACCCCCACCGGGAAAATGCCCGGTATGCCAGATTACCAGTCCAGCCCTGGTTGAAAACCAAATGTGAGTCACATGGTATGAAGCTAGCTTTTCTTCTGGTGTGAAGTACAAATAATGTAGAAACTAGAAATTTACCTTTATTTATTCACATAAAACAAAGTCAAAATCTTGATGCAGATATACATCATTATTTTATTTATTTACTTTTACTCCACAATCTGTAACGCTCAATTCCCAATGTGCTCTAAATCCTCATCCGGGTGGTGGAGGATGAATCTCAGTTGCCTCAGCGTCTGAGACTGCCAATCCGCACATCTCATCACGTGACTTGTTGAGCGTTACCATGGAGACGTAGGCGTGTGGAGGCTTCATGCTATTCTCCACGACATCCACACACAACTCACCACACACCCCACCGAGGCGAGAACCACATTATAGTGACCATGAGGAGGTTACCCCATGTGACTCTACCCTCCCTAGCAACCGGGCCAATTTGGTTGCTAAGGAGACCTGACTGGAGTCACTCACCACACGCCCCACCGAGAGTGAGAACCACATTATAGTGACCACGAGGAGGTTACCCCATGTGACTCTACCCTCCCTAGCAACCGGGCCAATTTGGTTTCTAAGGAGACCTGACTGGAGTCACTCACCACACACCCCACCGAGAGCGAGAACCACATTATAGTGACCATGAGGAGGTTACCCCATGTGACTCTACCCTCCCTTGCAACCGGGCCAATTTGGTTGCTAAGGAGACCTGACTGGAGTCACTCACCACACGCCCCACCGAGAGTGAGAACCACATTATAGTGACCACGAGGAGGTTACCCCATGTGACTCTACCCTCCTAGCAACCGGGCCAATTTGGTTGCTAAGGAGACCTGACTGGAGTCACTCACCACACGCCCCACCGAGAGCTGAGAACCACATTATAGTGACCATGAGGAGGTTACCCCATGTGACTCTACCCTCCCTAGCAACCGGGCCAATTTGGTTGCTAAGGAGACCTGACTGGAGTCACTCACCACACGCCCACCGAGGCGAGAACCACATTATAGTGACCATGAGGAGGTTACCCCATGTGACTCTACCCTCCCTAGCAACCAAGCCAATTTGGTTGCTAAGGAGACTCAGAGTCACTCAGCACACCCTGGATTCAAACTCAGGACTCCAGCGGTGATAGTCAGTGCCAATACTCGCTCAGATACACAGACCCCTGATATCCACCATTATTAATAGTAAGTGACAGATGCAGCTCTTCCCTTGAGATTCACTCTTCTGTAAATATTGATACATTTAATAATTGGCTTTCATCATCTGTGGATTTCTTTCCCCATTAAAAAAACTACATTTTGAGCCAGGAAGCTCAATGCGGTGTCAAATGCAAGTAAATGAGGGTTATTAATCATGTGAGCTCTTTGTATATGAGACGGTCAGATGGAAGCTCTCTGAAACATTCTCAAATCATAATCATCAGCAAGCAATCAATAAAGCAAAACATATAATGTATTATTAGAGTGCAAAATAAAAGCCTTTTCTCTTGCGGTCTCAGACATTTGGACTGTCAATCAAACAGCAGAACGAGTTGTTTGTGTTTCTCAGTCATCAACAAACGCACCCGACAGTTTCCACCAATCACAGCGGAGATAGACCAGAAGACTTATCGGCAACAAAGCAAACCACACCTTTCATTCAGCCAATCATAGCGCAGAGAAGCCTGATGCGGTTTAATTCTGCATCAGTAATGATGACCTAGTACACTGTGTGACTATACATTGTGTGTGTGCGCGCGTGCATAACCTACATATCACAAATGCACCAGCGATGAAATGGACTGCTTCATAAACATGCAACATTATTCATGCAAAGATTAAAAGATTACACAAATAAAAAGTGAGTAAATGTGCACACTGATATTAATACTCCAAATGTTATTTTAACAATGCAATGAACCTGCAAGCACAGAAAGACATCTGGATCATTAATATCAGTGTACATGCACTTTATTACTCTACACGTGTTGCACCGTGTCCAGCACATGTACACAACTGCATCTGCACTGTATGATGAACGCAGACGGATGCTCAGACTAAATAACCTGCACAAGCGTGATGATGCCAGCTGTTGGCATCTACAGGAACTTCATATAACAGCCACATGTTCCACAACAGATCTTCAGAGATCATGAGACGTCCACGGAGGAGCTTGAAGAGCATCCAGTAAAGTTATGGTCGGAGTAAAAGAATAAAAGCCTCTGGGTGTGAACACCGCAGCAAGGGTGACGTAACACACACGGGGACGCCACAGAAGGCAGCGAGGGCAAGTAATGCAAGACCAAATCAAACACTGAAAGCACTTCGATGAGAGAAACAGACAAATAATCACGTCTGAGAAACGTTCCTAATGACAAATGAATTTTGGATGATTATTATAATGAGGTTTCACTCATGCAAGAAGACTTGATGAGATGATGTCATGTTCACAGATTCATTCAGTTCTTTGATCATCTGATGATTTGACTGGATCAATCTGATCACATCAACATCTGTGATGTCATCAATTCATCAGTTTATAATCACAGCTTCATCTCACAAACACAATCATATGACAACATGAGTGTGTGTTTGTATGTGTGTGTGTGTGTGTGAGTTTGTGTGTGTTTGTATTAGTATGCATGTGTGTGTGAATGTGTGAGTGTGTGTGAATGTGTGTGAGTATTAGTATGCATGTGTGTGTGTGTGTGAGTTTGTGTGTGTTTGTATTAGTATGCATGTGTGTGTGAATGTGTGAGAATGTGTGTGAGTATTAGTATGCATGTGTGAGTGTGTGTGAGTTTGTGTGTGTTTGTATTAGTATGCATGTGTGTGTGAATGTGTGAGAATGTGTGTGAGTATTAGTATGCATGTGTGTGAGTTTGTGTGTGTTTGTATTAGTATGCA
The DNA here is from genome assembly GCF_025860055.1 of Xyrauchen texanus. Lineage (NCBI taxonomy): Eukaryota > Metazoa > Chordata > Actinopteri > Cypriniformes > Catostomidae > Xyrauchen > Xyrauchen texanus. The sequence continues at coordinate 47,220,967 of NC_068288.1, forward strand.
TGTGTGTGTGAATGTGTGAGAATGTGTGTGATTATTAGTATGCATGTGTGAGTGTGTGTGAGTTTGTGTGTGTTTGTATTAGTATGCATGTGTGTGTGAATGTGTGAGAATGTGTGTGAGTATTAGTATGCATGTGTGAGTGTGTGTGAGTTTGTGTGTGTTTGTATTAGTATGCATGTGTGTGTGGAATGTGTGAGAATGTGTGTGAGTATTAGTATGCATGTGTGAGTGTGTGTGAGTTTGTGTGTGTTTGTATTAGTATGCATGTGTGTGTGAATGTGTGAGAATGTGTGTGAGTATTAGTATGCATGTGTGAGTGTGTGTGAGTTTGTGTGTGTTTGTATTAGTATGCATGTGTGTGTGAATGTGTGAGAATGTGTGTGAGTATTAGTATGCATGTGTGAGTGTGTGTGAGTTTGTGTGTGTTTGTATTAGTATGCATGTGTGTGTGAATGTGTGAGTGTGTGTGAGTATTAGTATGCATGTGTGAGTGTGTGTGAGTTTGTGTGTGTTTGTATTAGTATGCATGTGTGAGTGAATGTGTGAGAATGTGTGTGAGTATTAGTATGCATGTGTGAGTGTGTGTGAGTTTGTGTGTGTTTGTATTAGTATGCATGTGTGTGTGAATGTGTGAGAATGTGTGTGAGTATTAGTATGCATGTGTGAGTGTGTGTGAGTTTGTGTGTGTTTGTATTAGTATGCATGTGTGTGTGAATGTGTGAGAATGTGTGTGAGTATTAGTATGCATGTGTGAGTGTGTGTGAGTTTGTGTGTGTTTGTATTAGTATGCATGTGTGTGTGAATGTGTGAGAATGTGTGTGAGTATTAGTATGCATGTGTGAGTGTGTGTGAGTTTGTGTGTGTTTGTATTAGTATGCATGTGTGTGTGTGAATGTGTGAGAATGTGTGTGAGTATTAGTATGCATGTGTGAGTGTGTGTGAGTTTGTGTGTGTTTGTATTAGTATGCATGTGTGTGTGAATGTGTGAGAATGTGTGTGAGTATTAGTATGCATGTGTGAGTGTGTGTGAGTTTGTGTGTGTTTGTATTAGTATGCATGTGTGTGTGAATGTGTGAGAATGTGTGTGAGTATTAGTATGCATGTGTGAGTGTGTGTGAGTTTGTGTGTGTTTGTATTAGTATGCATGTGTGTGTGAATGTGTGAGTGTGTGTGAATGTGTGTGAGTATTAGTATGCATGTGTGAGTGTGTGTGAGTGTGTGTGTGTTTGTATTAGTATGCATGTGTGTGTGAATGTGTGAGAATGTGTGTGAGTATTAGTATGCATGTGTGAGTGTGTGTGAGTTTGTGTGTGTGTGTGTTTGTATTAGTATGCATGTGTGTGTGAATGTGTGAGAATGTGTGTGAGTATTAGTATGCATGTGTGAGTGTGTGTGAGTTTGTGTGTGTTTGTATTAGTATGCATGTGTGTGTGAATGTGTGAGTGTGTGTGAGTATTAGTATGCATGTGTGAGTGTGTGTGAGTTTGTGTGTGTTTGTATTAGTATGCATGTGTGTGTGAATGTGTGTGAGTATTAGTATGCATGTGTGAGTGTGTGTGAGTTTGTGTGTGTTTGTATTAGTATGCATGTGTGTGTGAATGTGTGAGAATGTGTGTGAGTATTAGTATGCATGTGTGAGTGTGTGTGAGTTTGTGTGTGTTTGTATTAGTATGCATGTGTGTGTGAATGTGTGTGAGTATTAGTATGCATGTGTGAGTGTGTGTGAGTTTGTGTGTGTTTGTATTAGTATGCATGTGTGTGTGAATGTGTGAATGTGTGTGAATGTGTGTGAGTATTAGTATGCATGTGTGAGTGTGTGTGAGTTTGTGTGTGTTTGTATTAGTATGCATGTGTGTGTGAATGTGTGTGAGTATTAGTATGCATGTGTGAGTGTGTGTGAGTAGTTGTATGTATGTGTTTGTATGAGTGTGTGTGTGTATGTTTGAGTGAGTGTGTGTTTGTATGTATTTTTGAGTGAGTGTGTGTTTGGATGTATGTGTGTGTTTGTATTAGTATGTATGTGTGAGAGTGTGTGAGTAGTTGTATGTATGTATGTGTTTGTATGAGTGTGTGTGTGTATGTTTGAGTTAGTGAGTGTCTGTGTGCAACTGTTACATCACAGTTGGCAACAATGGAAGGAAAATGGTAATATCCATACAATAGTTGTCAAGGCAACATCAAGGAAGAACCAAGTAGAAAAACCACACAAGCCACTCACTGTGTGTGTGTGTGTGTGTGTGTGTGTGTGAAGGATTGAGAAACTCAAACACACTTTCAAATGAATTTAGATGACAATGTATGAAAGTATGTCTCATCAGCTCTTCTATTTGTATTCGTCTCTCAATGGTTGTGTAATTTTCACTGCGATGACATCACATTACACTGGTCGAGTGCTCACACGTGTGTGTTTGTGTAAAGACAATGGAGATAATTCACATTTTCCACAATGTTAAATTATTTTCATGATAATTAAGCACAATATTAATTGTCATGAAAATAATGTCACAATGCAAATGTCTTAAAACAGTCTTTATTTTCATTACACAAAATACTATGTTTGAGTTGGAGGAAAGCGAGACCATCTTCACCTGTTGGCAAACACATGCATCTCAGTGAGTGTAGGGTGCAGGGCATATAGCAACCGTTGCCAAGGTGTGTTGAGTGGTTGTCGTCTCAGAGCGAGTGATCTGATTGGCTAGAGTCCAGTCTGATCTCTTACATAACCGTCAGGAGCAAGTCGAGCATCACACACAATGATTCTATTACACAAACACATTAACATGTTAATAAACCACATTAAAGGGACAGTTCAACAAAAATGCAAATTGTCATCATTTCCTCACCCTCATGTCATCCCAGATGTGTGCGACTTTCTTTCTTCAGCAGAACACAAAATGAAGATTTTTAGAAGAATATTTCAGCTCTGTTGGTCCATACAATGCAAGTGAATGGTGACCAGAACTTTGAAGCTCCAAAAAGCACATAAAGGCAGAATAAAAGTAATCCACTGGATTGCACTAAGCAACAAGAGTCTCTGCCTTCTACATGCATTGCTCTCATTCACTCTTCTGTCCACAGAGACACACTGTGATGAGCACATCTAGAGCTCATTATCCTCATGCGTGCTTTGAGCAGCACATACATGAAGCACAGCTGAGCAACTGACAACTGTATAGATCAGACCTTCCTCACAACATCTCTGGAAATAATCCCACAGAACTATCAGTGCTCTGGATGAAACCCAGATAGTTCATGTGTAAAGCAGGTGTACAGTCAGTGTGTTTTCTGCACACATGTGAAGTAATGAACATCAGATGTGTGAAACACCCACTGAGACACACGCAGAGCTGTTCACTGACTCGACTTAACTGGAGAGAGATGAAGACACACGGTTGGTCAGCGCTGGTCCTGCTGAAGCCCCACAGTGTGTGAATGTAAAGACACTTCCCATATTAATAAAGATAATAACAGAGTGACGTGTGTGTGGTCACATGTGACAATGAGCCGTTTCCATCTCCAGCAGCACACAGACACACTCACAGTAAATCACATGATTATTACTGCAGAGAGAGTGAACACTGCCACCTACAGGACACACACACACACACACACACACACACACACACACACACACACACACACACACACACACACACACACACACGCTATACACATGCACTCACACACGCTATACACATGCACTCACACACGCTATACACATGCACTCACACACACACACACACACACACGCTATACACATGCACTCACACACGCTATACACATGCACTCACACACGCTATACACATGCACTCACACACACACACACACACACGCTATACACATGCACTCACACACGCTATACACATGCACTCACACACGCTATACACATGCACTCACACACGCTATACACATGCACTCACACACGCTATAATCATGCACTCACACACGCTATAATCATGCACTCACACACGCTATAATCATGCACTCACACACGCTATAATCATGCACTCACACACACACACGCTATACACATGCACTCACACACACAAACACAGACAGACAGACAGACACACACACAAACACAGACAGACAGACAGACACACACACAAACACAGACAGACAGACAGACACACACACAAACACAGACAGACAGACAGACACACACACAAACACAGACAGACACACACACACACAAACAGACACACACGAACACAGACAGACACACACACACGAACACAGACAGACACACACGAACACAGACACACGCGCGCTATACACATGTACTCACACATGCACTCACACAAACACACACTCTCACACACAGTCAGACAGAGACACACACGCAGACACGCAGACACGCACACACACACACGCACACAGACACGCGCGCGCACACACACACGCACGCAGACACACACAGACAGACACTATAATGATGATAATCACTGAAATATAACTCATGGTTGGAGGTGAATGAGGGGAGCATGTATGTGCTGCAGAGTTGCGTTCACAATGAAGTGAACTCAACACTGAGATTTCAGAGGTCATGTGCAGCACTCATAGATGACACTGTTCTTGCCTAAAGATTCAGAAGACTGAAACAAAGACAGGGAACCCTTTACATACGTGTTCCACGAGACTGCACGCCTCCAAACAAACAGCGCGTCAGACATGTGCATAGACGGCTTTTCTGTCATCTGTTCTTAATATGATAGTGTCTAACAGCATTTCTTGTGTCATTCTGGAGACATCTTACAGTTACCCACCGTGCCCCTTTTACCCCGTGTAAAATTCACACGGGTGTCACTCGCTTGTACCGAGTAAAACCGTAACGCCGTACAACATGGCAACACTAATGGTGACTGAGACAGAGATGACGAGAAAACAAAAACAAAGACTGTTGACAGCTGACGCTAACAGAGTTTACAGCAGCCTCAGATCATTCAAGTAATCAATCAGTGCCAATGCAGATCAATGTTTCCTGCAGCGGAGATCTGATATGCAGAACTGCATGAACGCCCCTCACATCACTGCTGCAGTGGATCGGCGGACAGGAAGTCACATGAGCAGCTGCACTGAATCACAATATTTCCAGCAAACTGACAATATTCTGTTTATATCTCGATTATTATGTATCTGCTCTAAAATGGCTCAAAAGTTTTTTTTTTTTTATGATGAACAAATATTTCATCCAAACAGCCACTGCAGTCGAGTAGATTCAATATTTGAAAGACATTAAATTCATTTTTCATTAAATAAACACAAGGGAGAATTAAATTCAATCATTTTCATTGATATGCACTTTATATTTCATACACAAGGTTTATAGTAGCTTAATACAAATGATGATTTACCTTCAAATGTTTGTGCTGTGCAAAGCAAACATTGAATAATACTCAATTATTACTGTGAGTCACGTCAGGGTTTATTATCATAATATAATGCTGAATTATCATTATTATGCCATTAGATTTGTGTTATACAAAAGTTATATATTTCTGTCCTGTTTACTTCACCTCCACATGGGGACTTTTATTTTGACACAGTAAGTGCTGTTGTATTTACTTCGACTTTTCAAGGAGCTTTTATTTTGACATTTCCTGAAACGCTGTAATCGTTTCCTTTTCCGTTATAAGGAACACATTTGTATAATAACGTAACTGTTACTAATATTTGCATTACAAATACTTGAACCTGCATTACTTTGATTTAAAATCACACACAGACCGTTTATCAGTCTTTAAATCACAGCCTTTTGTGGATTAATAATCACACATGACAAACACAACATTGTGATGTCATTTTGTTTAATTGTGCATTAAATTAGTCTACTGATGCGCTCTTGATGAAACTTAAAGGAGACCTATTATGCCCCTTTTTACAGTATGTCATATAAGTCTCAGGTGTCCCCAGAATGTGTGTGAAGTGTCAGCTCATAATACCCCACGGATTATTTATTATATCATGTTCGAACGTTTATTATATCACGTTACGCTGTCGTTTTGACATATTGCGGAACCATTTTGTGGTCCGTTTTGCATAATGCGGCGGCTCATTTTAGCTTATCACAGGCCATTTCGCAGCCGACCCACCGGTCCGCTCGGTTGTACTGTATGTACATCACTCAGGGGAGGAGCTATGATAACATGGTGGAGTCCGTCACCAGAGGTGGGCGTGGCCTGCTCTAACGTGTCGTCACTTTAGAGTAGGAAAAGCGTTCATTTTGACACTGTTTTTGATGAATAGAACTATAAGAAACAGGAGTGAGAGGACTTTTATCATTATAGGGTGTTTGTGTACACACATTTATGTACAAACACCATGTCAATGTCAATTTTGCATAATAGGTCCCCTTTAATGGCATTAAAATCATTGCGATATTGGTCAATTTTACATCGTCAGCAAAATAATCTCGATTATATCATTAATATTCGACATATCGTCCAGCCCTAAATCGCAGTACAGCGCACTCCTGCATACTGCAGCATCACAAGTGTGACACGCACTGCTTCTGCTGAGTCACTGACAGATGCGTCACTATGGCAACCAGACAGGCAGCTCTCATCACTGCAGACAAAGACAGAAACATTACTCTATAGATCACACCTGACCTCACCTGTGACAGGAGGCACACTTCCTGTAAACTTGCACAAGTGAGAGGACACACAGGAAACTGGGAAGTTTGAGGAGAGAGACATGAAGACACAGAAAGAGGGCATAAAAAGAGGAAAGACAAACAGGATGGAGGACGAGTTCTCTGGAGACGAGCTGATATATTTAGAGACGTTAGACTGACCCGACATTGACCAGAAACAGCACCGCCTGAAGTACAGAACACTACAACTCATTCAAGGACATAAAAGTACAATAAAACACCATTTATGAAACCACTTTAATTTTTGAAACCTAATTTAATTATATATTAAATTATTTGATATATATTTAAATATATTAATATTTAAATAAAATATATTTGATATATATTTAAATAAATATATTAATATTTAAATAAAAATATATTTGTTAAATATTTAAATAAATATATTAATATTTAAATAAAATGTATTTTATAAATATCAAATATATTTTATTTAAATATATATTAAATAAAATATATTTGATATATATTTAAATAAATATATTAATATTTAAATAAAATATATTTTATATATATTTAAATTAAATATATTAAGTAATATTATTTAAATATAATACAATATTTAAATAAAATATAATAGTGTCTGGACAGGATGATTTTCATTACATAATTAATATAATGATAATTTAAGGGGTGTAAACCTGTGCCTAACTGACAAATTTGTCCTGCTCGTGTTTCAGGAATAAGGTCCAATTAGTTTTAAACTGCTTGATTTGCTAAATTTGTAGCGTCATCAAAGCGTAGTGTTAATTCAGATCAACTTTGGGCCACATTTGGACAGTCACCTCAATATCAGCAAGATACCTGATTTCATACTCAACCATACAGACGTTTAATTGGGATATAGTCAGTAATATCCACTGGATAGTAATAGTATATCAAGTAAGCATGAAATATGACATTTACCTGTCATCATCTCCACCGGTTGAAACGGCTGCAGCACTGGCATCCGATACGAGTGGCACCTGCATCAGACTGTCCTCGCGAGACCCATCATTCCTCCTGCAGCCAGTCGTGGCAGAGAAAGCAGCTGGTGATGCTGTAACAGCAGACGCTGGGCATCTTCCAGCTGTGAGGCTGTCACAGCACTCATGCCACTGTAGGAGACACCCGATGGGGAACCCGTGTTCCCTGCTGACCCAGTACTGCGTGGGCGACCGGTATCGCAGCTCCATGCAGCAGTGACTGCGCTGCTACAGATGAAGGCATGTTGGATCCAGGCGGAACTGAACTTGTGGGCCGAAGACAGCTGGGGAGCAGGCTGCTGTTCTGGAGTGCACTTGAGCCGTGGTGATCGTGCCCATCTGAGGGGCGAGAGCCTGCAGTCTTGGAGACACGGGTTGAGGAACAGCCACTGGGGCACCTACAGGAAGTCCAGGTATGCCAATGGGCACTGGAGTCGCTTCGAGGCGACACGGCAGTTGGAATATGAGGAATCTGGAGAGGCTGAGGAGTGGGCATTTGGGCGTATTCCATTGGTACCTTTTCACACTGTGTGACAGACAGGGCGGGTTTCACATTAGAGGGGTAGCTGCTCTGCATTTGGGGTATTTGACCTTCTACAGAGTAGGATGCCGGCTGTTGGGGTCTAACAGGGGCAGATGAACTCTCTGTGCCAATCATACCCATCACAGTAATTGCCTGGGGGTTGGTGGAGGGAGCAACAGCAGGCTGGAGAATCGGGTGAGTGCTTGGGTCTTGAGGGTGAGGGGCAGAGTGGTGTGCGTCACATCGTCTGTTGGGCGTCTCCACCACCACTGAGAGTGCTTCCAGAAGAGCTGCCACTTCGTGGTCTCATGTTCAGACTGAATAATGGTCTCCACAGTTCTGTGGCGGCTGCTGTTGTGTCTCCAGGCGGGCGTCTTTCTCATAATACTCTGTACACATCCAGCGGCCCTTTCGAAGCTGGCTCGGAGTTGGAATCGAGTTTGACCACCCTGAAGCGAGATGCTGTGGCAGCTGCGATGCGTCTGAGTTTGGGTACGTAGTTGTGGTTGGAGGTGGCAGCTGTGCAGGTGGAACCGTCGCACTTCCTGTGGGGCCTGCTCCACCTCAAGCTCTGTTGCAGTTCCCAAAACACTTCCTGACAATGCTCGTGGGTGACTCACTGCTCGCGGTTCCACCACCGTCCACAACAGCAGCTTGGGTTGATCGTCCACTTGGCTGAGCAGCTGGCGCCGTAGATGCCAATGGCGCAGGCCTCACTTGGGTGGCTGCCACAGGGCGAGCCCCTTGCTCCTTGTGATGTCCATGAGGCTGATGATGGCGTGATGATGGACTCCATTAGCTATGTACCCTTGCTGCGGGTGATGCATGACCGGTTCATTAGCGAGGTGACCCCAGGAGTCTCACCTCCATGCAAGCTATTCAGCGTTTCTTCGGAAGAACTCCTCTCAGGAGCGCCCGTGTCCGTGGCTCGAGAAACAGACACATCAAGGATGTCAGATGAGGAGAGGTCCTCCGTGTGGGACTTCGTCCATGTCATCGTAACTCTCGGTATCGATCCGCAATGCTGTTATTAGCGCTGGCGGACACCTGCTCGTGAGCAGGGCGGCTTGTGATCTGAAAGCGGCTCTTCTTTTTGACCTGTGCCCCAATATTCTGACCCTGAGGGTGGATGCTGAGGCTGTGGGGTGGGTGATGCGGTCCAGGGGATGAAGAGCCGGCGGGGGCCGTCTGATGGTCTTCGGCTGGGGCAACAGGGCAGTTAATACTGACCATGGCACCACTGGTGGGGTTACTGCCCCTGCGGCCAGCAAACACAGATGGGTGGGACATCCTCCTGCTCGAGGGCGTCTCACCAGGCGAGTCTGAGTGATGCATGTGGTGAAATTCACTCTTGATAAGGATGTAAATATGGTAAATACAGTGGAGGGAATACACTAGAGTCTGTGCGATGACGTCGTTAGTAAATCACTTATAGTCCCCATTGACAAAGCACGAGTTTGACACGTCCTACTGCACTGCTTATGATAAATGAGTATTTATAATCAATAATCTCGCCCTCACAGCAGACTAACGACAGCTATCTCCCGGTTAGCACATTAAAAGCGCCTGCTGGCTAACTGCTCAGTCTTTAAAACACAAACTATATCCATTATCATCATCACTCCTGATATATTTACACAAGTTCACACACTGATCTGTGTGACACACATCAGCTGCAGCTCAATGCCGGTGTATAAATCATAAACAGTCATCACCTCAGAACGCTTTATTCGCTCAATATCCACAGAAATGATCCCACACGGCGGTTTATTCGTATCTGACGGCGGTATCTCGTCTCTAATCACGGTACAGACGGTGAAACGGCTTCATTCGGAGGTTTGCTGTCTCATCCTCAACACATCACTGTGGTTAGCACGCTAACCGACGGAGCTAGCAGCTGTGATGACGGCAGCAGGGGGCGGGGTTGTAGGGGACATGACACGCCCATCAGTGTGACGCTGATCCCAGATCAGATAGGCAGAACGTTCTAAAGTGTCGCTGTAGTGAGAGCGGCTGATCTCAGACCGGCTGCTGCTGCGAGTTCTGCGGCGTCTGACGGAGAGACTGGATGCTCAAAACTGGCTGATTGGTACAAATAAAACGTAATTATAATACATACGTACATTTAATATTTACATATTTCACATTGAATAATTTAGGGGCAATAATTTATTTGTTGATTTACACATAGAAAAAATTATATTAATATATAAATTTAATTATTTGTAATAATATTGTGTATATATGTTTGTAAATATGTTGTAAGTTGTTACATAGTATAAATTCGTAGTCATAAAAATATATAATTTTATAAATGTATTAAATAAATGTACACATTTTTTAACAATAATATGACTACAAACAATATTCATTTATTTTTTACACAATACAAACAATGGACAATCATTTAATTATTTTTAATTATTTGTAATAATATTTAATAATCATGATTATATATAAAAATATGTATTTACAAAACCTACTATTAATAATAATGAAAACAATAATCCGAGAACATATTATTAATTTCTCAATACACATCATGGACAACCATTTATTTGTTTCTCACGTCTAACAAAGAAAAACTAAAATAAATGTTAATCATCACTATTTTAGTTAAAAAAATATTTATTAAAATATAGTAACACACACACATATATATACAGGATATGTGCTCTTAATATATTGATTATAACAAGATTTAGATGCCTTTTATAGTTTGTAAATGCAGTTCATATTGTCAATAATGTTACTTTAATTTATAATAGCACAATATAGCTTTTGCAACAAAAGATTCCTCCGTTCACTAAAATAAACAGCAACACTGAGAGAGAGCAGAAACATCTGAGTTAGCCATAGACACATAGATGTGCTTTATTGGTGCAAACACACATTTCATTTACAGATGAGCATCATTAACCCAATATTCATATTATTATGTTGAAGCTCATAGTGTTCCTATCTTTAATAGAGCTCAAACACACATTATATCTGTCTTCATAAATAACTCAAGACTGCTCACAATAGAAAATATTAAATAATGTCCCTTTTTCCACCGTTTTAATTGTAAACAGCTCAGATGAAAATGCTTCAGCATTATGAATGTGCAAATATTTGCAATGCCAATAAAACTGAAACTCATTTCTGTATTTATTATTTTTCTGCAGACAAAAAAGGCACTTTATTGTCATTTATGACTTGTAGCAGGTACACAATCATTGAGCAGATTGACTACATTCTCTTACTGCACACATGAGTTCACTGCTGAGACAGATTCATTCACCCATCAGACACTGTCAGGACTTGTGTGTGTGTGTGTGTCTGTGTGTGTGTGTGTCTGTCTGTGTGTCTGTGTGTGTTACGAAAGAAACCTGCAGGACTTCTCACAAAAGAGTCTTCAGCATCTCCACCCTTCATCATTGAGACACCTGAACAGCTGCAGGTGAAGATGGAGATTATAATGAATAGATTCCATCAACACACCTGCGCTCACGCACGCACACACACGCGCGCTTGCGCACACACACACCTGCACACACACACCTGCACACACACACACACCTGCACACACACACACACACACACGCGCGCTTGCGCACACACACACACCTGCACACACACACACACGCGCGCTTGCGCACACACACACACACACGCGCGCGCATGCACACAAACACACACGCACTCAGACACACACACACACTCAGACACACACATACGCATGCACATAAACACACGCGCACGCTCTCTCTCACACACACACACTCAGACACACACGCGCGCGCGCACGCACAAGTCCAAGCGTCTCCTTTATTTCACACTGGGAATGTTTGTCTGATTCAGTGCATTATGACCAAAAACAATGGAAGCATTAAAGAAATTTATTTAAACTAATTCTTATCTGCCACTCTCTTTGACAGCTCCGATTAATCTATTCAAGATATAGAATTAGTAATATTTCACTAACGCATGAAAAAACAAACAAATGAACTGATAGTATTAACTGTCACTGAGTTTACTTTCTAATAAATGTCCATCAACCCAACACCGGCTACACACATGTGATGCACAAAACTGAATAAACGGATTGTCAATCAACAGGGATTTATTTGACCTTTGCAGGTTTCTTTCCATTCGTCTGATTCATGTGGATGTGTTCTAGCACTCGTCCGTCACGTCACACACGCACGCACACACACACAAGACACAGACATACACCCACACACACAGACAGACACGCACACACACTTACACTGTGTTCTAGCACTCGTCCGTCACGTCACGTCACACACACACACAGAGACACACACTCTCTCACACACACAGACAAACACTCACACACACACGCACACAGAGACACACACTCTCTCACACAGACAAACACTCACACACACACACACACGCACACACACACGCACACAGAGACACACACTCCCTCACACAGACAAACACTCACACACACACACTCACAGAGACACACACTCTCTCACACAGACAAACACTCACACACACACACACACGCACACACACACGCACACAGAGACACACACTCCCTCACACAGACAAACACTCACACACACACACACACGCACACACACACGCACACAGAGACACACACTCCCTCACACAGACAAACACTCACGCACACACACACAGAGACACACACTCTCTCACACAGACAAACACTCACGCACACACACACAGAGACACACACTCTCTCACACAGACAAACACTCACGCACACACACACAGAGACACACACTCTCTCACACAGACAAACACTCACACACACACACACACTCACAGAGACACACACTCTCTCACACAGACAAACACTCACACACACGCACACACACAAACACAGACTCACAGAGACACACACTCCCTCACACAGACAAACACTCACACACACACACTCACAGAGACACACAATCTCTCACACAGACAAACACTCACGCACACACACACAGAGACACACACTCTCTCACACAGACAAACACTCACGCACACACACACAGACACACACTCTCTCACACAGACAAACACTCACACACACACACTCACAGAGACACACACTCTCTCACACAGACAAACACTCACGCACACACACACAGAGACACACACTCTCTCACACAGACAAACACTCACACACACACTCACAGAGACACACACTCTCTCACACAGACAAACACTCACACACACACACACAGAGACACACACTCTCTCACACAGACAAACACTCACACACACACACTCACAGAGACACACACTCTCTCACACAGACAAACACTCACACACACACACACAGAGACACACACTCTCTCACACAGACAAACACTCACGCACACACACACACTCACAGAGACACACACTCTCTCACACAGACAAACACTCACACACACACACACACACTCACAGAGACACACACTCTCTCACACAGACAAACACTCACACACACGCACACACACAAACACAGACTCACAGAGACACACACTCCCTCACACAGACAAACACTCACACACACACACTCACAGAGACACACACTCTCTCACACAGACAAACACTCACGCACACACACACAGAGACACACACTCTCTCACACAGACAAACACTCACGCACACACACACAGAGATACACACTCTCTCACACAGACAAACACTCACACACACACACACACGCACACACACAAACACAGACTCACAGAGACACACACTCCCTCACACAGACAAACACTCACACACACACACACACACAGAGACACACACTCTCTCACACAGACAAACACTCACACGCACACACACACAGAGACACACACTCTCTCACACAGACACTCACACACACACACTCACAGAGACACACACTCTCTCACACAGACAAACACTCACACACACACACACACACACACACACACGCACAGAGACACACACTCTCTCACACAGACAAACACTCACACACACACACACACGCACACACACACGCACAGAGACACACACTCCCTCACACAGACAAACACTCACACACACACACTCACAGAGACACACACTCTCTCACACAGACAAACACTCACACACACGCACACACACAAACACAGACTCACAGAGACACACACTCCCTCACACAGACAAACACTCACACACACACACTCACAGAGACACACACTCTCTCACACAGACAAACACTCACACACACACACTCACAGAGACACACACTCTCTCACACAGACAAACACTCACACACACACACTCACAGAGACACACACTCTCTCACACAGACAAACACTCACACACACACACTCACAGAGACACACACTCTCTCACACAGACAAACACTCACACACACACACTCACAGAGACACACACTCTCTCACACAGACAAACACTCACACACACACACCTCACAGAGACACACACTCTCTCACACAGACAAACACTCACACACACACACTCACAGAGACACACACTCTCTCACACAGACAAACACTCACACACACACACTCACAGAGACACACACTCTCTCACACAGACAAACACTCACGCACACACACACAGAGACACACACTCTCTCACACAGACAAACACTCACACACACACACTCACAGAGACACACACTCTCTCACACAGACAAACACTCACACACACACACTCACAGAGACACACACTCTCTCACACAGACAAACACTCACACACACACACTCACAGAGACACACACTCTCTCACACAGACAAACACTCACACACACACACACACAGACACACACACTCACACAGACTTAACTGTGAGCAAACAGCTGCAGGAACTCACTGGCCGCTGGACTCTGAGACGAGGGATATCATGAGGGTGAATAAATGATGACAGAATTTTAATTTTTAAGTGAACTGCCCCTTTAATGATTGTGTTGATTTGATGTTTCATTAATGTTGTAAAACATGTTATATGTGTAGCTGTGAAAGTAACATCTGTATAAAATGATATCTGTAAAATAAGAATATCTGTGAAACATATTTACAAACTCCACAAAGCCCTGTTTATTAAAGCATTTATTGTGTGTAAACATCATTACAACCAAATGATTTTAGATCAAGTTTCCAAACAAACAGATTAAAAAAGCTTCAGTTGTGATTTAAGAGCTGTTGTACGACCCTGCATTAGAGATATCAGATATTTTATTAACACATTAAACATTACGATTCATTTAGTTTGTTATAAAATGTTGTGAGTCTGTCGGACTATATGTGATGCGTGTCTTTGGCAGATCATCGGTGTCAGCAGCAGCGGTCAAATGTTCCGGCGTGATTAACGGCCAGTACTGTGGATTCTCCTCATACCACTTTACTGAAGAAACAACAACAACACCATCACACGACACATCATCACACAGATCATCTGCACAGATATATTACAGGAAACTCCTACTTGTCCGTCGGATTCCCTCCTTCCACGTCACGTTTGGCCTCCAGCCGAGTCTGTGCAGTTTATCTGAGGTCATGGGGTATCTCAGCTCACTCACGGGTCTACAAACACAAAACATTTCCTGAACGGACACACATAATCAAGTATAAATCAGAGTTATCATCACACGTGTTCATACACACGGTCTTCAACAAACTCTATCCAATCATCAGCTTCATCAGGAGAAACATTCTTCACTCTCTGTGAATAAGAAATGACACGGATGTTACACACGGAGCACATGAGCCAATCACATGTCCTGCAATGATTGGATCATATTAGCTACATCAGCACAGACTGATCTCGGTCAGTCGTACCATATTCACTAGTTCTCTGGCTAACTCAATGATGGGGATCTCGAAGCTGGTGCCGATGTTGTAAATCTCTCCCAGAATGCCCTGCTCCATCACAGTCAGGAAGGCGTCTGTGACATCATCAACATACAGGAAGTGGCGTGACTGCCGACCGCTGCCCTGAATAGTGCTGGAAGATAATTGACATTTGAGTTTGTGATCACCGGTGATAGATTCTGCACCAGAGAGCGGAACTGCACAAATAAGCGTAAGTCCCTCCCCTAACTCATGCCATTGGTGGAGTCAATGTCGCTGTGTTGGGCTGCAGGTATCACTCAAACAAGCCACAGAGACACAGTGTTTACAGTTTACAAGAAATCAACCAATGAATGACTTCCTTATAATCATATATGCACATTAAAGGAATATTCCAGAGTTCATCTCAAGCCACAGCGTTTGTGTCATAATCCTGATTAACACAAACATTTATGTCGACTCGTTCCTCCTTTTCTTTAATAAAGCACACATGTGTGTTCCAGTGAGACACTTATAATGGAAGTCAATGGGGGTCATTTCTGGAGGTTTAAAGTCAGAAATGTGAAGATTATAATTTTATAAAAGCACTTACATTCATTCTAAAATTAAAGCGGTCATATAATGCCATTTTTGTACAAGTTAATATGAATCTTTAGGGTCTAAATGAAAACTTTGTAATATACTTTTATTAAAAATTCTCATTAGTATTTTAAGAAAACACTAATTTTACCTGCTCAGAAACAGCTCTGTTTTCAGCACGCCGTTTCAGTGCATATGACTTTAAATGATAATGAGCTTTGGTCACCCCGCCCCTCAGTTCTTTATACTGACCCTCGTTTATAAAGCAGTCTGGTGAAAAATGATTCGCGCAAACATGAACGCATTGACGTTGCTCGTGGGGAATATTCCCATCGTAAACAAAACTCAGCCACTGCGTCTTCAGCGGTTCAGATTTAGGAACATCAAAATGACTGCTGTGTTCGTTATTACACCGAAGAACAGAACGCCACAATCGCTTAAGCTGCGTACACACTGCCAGCGACTTTGTCGCTGCAGGTCGCCAGTGGCTGGCGGTGAAGTCGCTAGTGGGCGTTCCCACTACTGGTTGCATAGTAACGTTTATAAATGACATTCACGGATGTCATTCCATTGCTCTTGACAGCGAATCTCTTTTCTTGCCACTAAAAGCAAACATTTTGGAGGGAAAGACTAAATATAAATGGAATCAGTACATAAAATGCTTTATATCAAAGATGAATGAGAAACAAGGCGTGCTGTTTGCCAGAGCGGCTGTTTATCTGCGGCGAAAATGCAAATGCCGGTCCATAAAATCCCCGCGATCTCAGATACACCTTTCCACACAGTATTTTTCTTTAAAATGTCCTTGAACGTGGGAAGAGACATATCATAGAGCACTGGAACATTTCTAACAGCAAGAATTAGCCTTTCATCCATCTTTCCGTTACTGCAGGAGAGAGTGAGAGAGAGAGAGAGAGAGAGAGAGAGAGAGAGAGAGAGAAGGATCACGTGAGCTCTCCCGTCATCTCTCCTATTGGCTGTCGCTTCCGTTAGTCGCTCCAAAGTTGAACTTTTCTCAACTTTGTCGCGTCGCTGGACACGCCCACATCTAGCGCCAACGGTCGCGACAGCTCGTGTCGCCGGAAGTCGCTGTGCTCGCATTGAAAATGAATGGTATTGAGTTGCTGTCGCGCGCGATGTCGCTGGCAGTGTGTACACACCTTTAGGCGCCATTCTGCTCCAGTGTATCAACAATGATGACGGACTATGATTGACAGCTCGCTCACGAGCGAGGGCGGGTCTGTGTTGAAACACTGCTGTCAATCAACAATCCTGGGAGGGGCGTCCGACCGTGTGACGTCACACGGTCGAACGGCTCGATTTGAGGCAGGGGAAAATATATAAGGAGATTAAAACAAAAACACTGGATGGATTTTTATCATAATAGGATGGTTGTGTACAGGCACAGCCAACACACATTTCAGTACAATCAACTTGAAAAAGTGCATGTACCATTATATGACCCCTTTAAAACTCACTCACTCACTCACTCACACACACACTCACACTCACACACACACACACACACTCACACACTCACACTCACACCAACACTCACACCAACACTCACTCACTCACACACACACACTCACTCACTCACACACACACTCACTCACACACACACTCACACACTCACTCACTCACTCACACACACACACTCACACACTCACTCACACACTCACTCACACACTCACTCACACACACACTCACACACACACACACACACACACTCACTCACTCACTCACTCACTCACAAACACACACACTCACAAACACACACTCACAAACACACTCACTCACAAACACACTCACTCACAAACACACACACTCACAAACACACACACACACACTCACAAACACACTCACTCACAAACACACACACTCACAAACACACACACACACTCACAAACACACTCACTCACAAACACACACACTCACAAACACACACACACACTCACAAACACACACAAAGATCCCCCATTTAGCCTTAACAGACTGTAGGGGCAAGTGCTGTTAGCGAGCACCTATGAAGGCCGGAACGGTACACACACACACTCACACTACACAGGAATGAATGTTTGAGACTTTAACACTGATCAATTAATAAATTAACCCACAATGCAGAACACAACTTCATCTTGATAGACCAGTAGTGCATCAGTGGACGTCTGCAGCTCTCTACCGGTTATTTCTGTCATGACACGATTGTCAAGTCTGCACCTTATAAATAACACGTTCTCATTTTATCTTCATGTTTCAACTAATAGAAGTGTAAGGATTATACTTGAGTGAAGTTAGTGTTATTACATTACAAACAAACAAACAAACAAACAAACAAATGTTTTTGGTCAGATTTGACCAGGAACAACACTGGAGTGAGTCTAAAACAAACATGAATTAACTCACCATTTTTGGTCCTGTTGTATCAGAGACAGAAATTTAGGAATAACCTGTAAAACAAGGTACAAAACTCACTTAATGTCAACATAAACATGTGGCAGATAAACACACATATCATATAGTGCATCTAATCTATAATATTCGTCATGTACCTTCTCATGGTACTGCCGTGGTCCGTAAACATTACTGCTCCTCGTTATGATGACGGGAAACTGCAGAGAACACATCAGACATCATTTCATATTTAAATCAAGATCTTCAAATACTCTGATCATGAATACCTCGTGTTTGGTCCAGTATGACATCACAATGTTCTCCTGGCAGCTTTAGATGAGGAGTACGGATTGATCGGCCTCTTTGGACTGGATTCATCAAACGGCTGAAACGAGACATTACATCATCCTACAGATGTGTTCTGATGAACAGCTCATCTCAGATTCATGCTGCTGTAACGTCACCTGCTCCAGACTGTGTCCGTACACCTCGTCAGTGCTCACATAGATGAACCGAGCGACTTCGCGCCTCAAGCGCCGCTCTGACCAACACCGCCGTGCCATCGGCATTCACACGCATGAACTGCGCCGGACACAGGAAAGAGTTCTCTGAAGGGGAATATAATCAATACATTCAGGAGATATTCTGCATATTCCCACAGATGCACATGAACATTCATAAACTGTTACTCACCTACATGAGTTTGAGCAGCACAATGAAACACTATATTGATGTTTTCAGTAGAAAAGAGATGATTTATGAACAACGGATCGCAAACATCCCCCTAAGAGAGAAGACTCTGATGAGCTGTGGATACTTATAATGGCTAAAAACATCTTTCAAACAGGTTGCAGCCGTACCAGAATGAATGTATAAGTGCTGGTGTCCTCCACAGATCTCAGGTTCTTCAAACTAGAGCAGTAGTCCAACTGGAAGAGAAGACAGTCAAACTCTTAAAGGAATATTCCGGGTTCAACACAAGTTAAGCTGCGTACACACTGCCAGTGACTCCATCCCATTGAGAGAGAGAGAGAGAGAGAGAGAGAGAGAGAGAGAGAGAGAGAGAGAGAGAGAGAGAGAGAGAGAGAGAGAAGGATCACGTGAGCTCTCCCGTCTTCTCTCCTATTGGCTGTTGCTTCCGTTAGTCGCTCGTCATTTGAATAAAGTTGAACTTGTCTCAACTTTGTCGCGTCGCTGGACACGCCCACATCTAGTCTCCAACGGTCGCGACAGCTCGTGTCGCCGGAAGTCGCTGTGCTCTCATTGAAAATGAACGGGATGGAGTCGCTGTCGGTGGCAGTGTGTACACAGCTAAATCTCAATCAGCAGCATTTGTGTTATAATGTTGATTACCATAAAAACTAATTTTGACCCATTCCTCCGTTTCTTTAATAAAAGCACAAATGTGTGTTCCAGTGAGACACCTCCAATGCAAGTCACTGGGGTTTAATCTGTACACATTAAAATACTGTTTCACAAGTATAAACTCAAGACATGAACAATATGTGTGTTAACATGATTTTACTGTCATTAAATCACTCACTGACCACATCTGTGTGAACATAGAGACAATGTTACAACACCGTTGCCATGACGACGTAATGGAGAAAACACTAAAACAGCGCTTTAAACAATTTACAACTGAACTAATACATGAGTTTTAACAGAAGAATGAATGTAAGTGCTTTTATAAAATTATAATCTTCACATTTCTGACTTTAAACCTCCAGAAATGACCCCCATTGACTTCCATTATAAGTGTCTCACTGGAACACACATGTGTGCTTTATTAAAGAAAAGGAGGAACGAGGCGAAATTCATCACTGACACAAACACTGTCTATTGAACCTGGAATATTCCTTTAATGTGGGTAAAATGTTAATAGCATGTTGTAAAGACAACAGAGAGACTCACGTTATCTATATTGATGATTCTCCAGTGTGGGTATCTCACAGCCAATGCATTGATTAAATGAGATCCACTGAAAATAAAAGAGTAATTTCATTATGAGTCGCACAGTGACAACCAAAACATCATTTCCTCACCCTCATGCCATCCCAGATGTGTGTGACTTTCTTTCTTCTGCAGAACACAAATGAAGATTTTTAGAAGAATATTTCAGCTCTGTAGGTCCATACAATGCAAGTGAATGGTGACCAGAAATTTGAAGCTCCAAAAAAAGCACATAAATGCAGCATAGAAGTAATCCAGTGGTTTAATCCATGTCTTCAGAAGAGTTATGATAGGTGTGGGTGAGAAACAGATCAATATTTAAGTCCTTTTTTGTCATAAATTCTCCTCCCTGCACATTAGGGGGTGATATGCATGAAGAATGGGAAACACCAAAAACAGAAGAAGAAGAATGGGAAAGTGAAAGTGGAGGTTGACAGTAAAAAAAAAAACTTAAATATTGATATTTTTGTCACCCACACCTATCATTTCCCTTCTGAAGACATGGATTAAACCACTGGATTACTTTTATGCTGCATTTATGAGCTTTTTGGAGCTTCAAAGTTCTGCTCACCATTCACTTGCATTGTATGAACCAACAGAGCTGAAATATTTTTCTAAAAATCTTCATTTGTGTTCTGCAGAAGAAAGAAAGTCAAACACATCTGAGATGGCAAATGCTTTCCCTGAGAAGTGTGCTAGGCACTACATGACTTTGGCATTTTGCTATTTATTACATTGACCTTCACACATTTTGAAGTTCGTCCAAACACTTCTTAGAGCCACTGTACCTGCAGGTGAACACTGTAAAGGTGATTCAATGAGTGACTTACATGAATCCAGCTCCTCCAGTCACCAGTACAGTCTGATCATCACTGATGCACAACATTGTTCTCACATGTCAGTCAATTAAACGCTCTTTATTAATACTGGACATCAGCTGGCAGAAGCTGTGGAGTACTGACGAGTTATAGATGATGTGGCAGCGAGCATAACCCGCATAATTAACATTTTTAATACTGAACTATTTCATCACGAAAGTGACGCGCGTGTTTTGATCGATACTCTACATGTAACGCATGACGTCACTGTTAATAACGGTCTATTACGTCACTCACTGTTTTAGACTGCGCTTCGATGTTTCCATTCATATACGGATGATTAATGTGCCTTCATAAAATAATTAAAAAATTTTTTGGACGTATACTTCAGTCGCGTCAAACTCCCCAAACACAAACATCACGACAGTCTGAGCGGTTTAGCGGCAGCGGTGACACGTATGAGCTCAGCCGCCAGCGCTTATGCCCCGCCTCTTCTGCGCACTCATTGGCTAATGTATGTGCACTGAACTGACATAGTGTGATTTGATTGGTTACAGCAGAAGTCAATCATGTAGTGGGAGGAAGGGGACTGTGTTGCCCTCATTCATTGCAGTGACCAAAGAGAATCAAGAGGTTTTATTGAAATTAAATAATGTTTCCTTATTTAATAATCATCGTTGTTCTTTTATACAGTCCTGTAACTGGAAAAACGGTTTCTGGAGTTTTCCGGAGCGACGCAGCGAGAGAAAATAACGGACAATATATCACCAGATTTCTCTATCATGGTGAGTGTGTGTGTGTGTGTGTGTGTGTGTGTGTGTGTGTGTTATCTCAGATAAAAATGAGAATTTGCATTTTGGCTTGTGTTGATCTTGGTTTTCTTTTCCCTTGTATGCATGTGATGATTAAATGAGAAATGTGGATGTATATTGGATATGTTGGGTCTCAGTATAACAGCACACCTGCATGACGTCATGTCTTCGTTAATGTCTCAGGTGAGAATGGTCTGCTGCTGTATCGAGTGGATGATGTTCTCACAGCAGTACAGAAGGAGGGCAGACTGCTGTTGTTTCAGGGGATGCAGGAGTTTGACAATCTCAGCTGTCTGGAGAGAGTCTCAGCGGCTCAAATCTCCAGTAAGATTCATTCATTCAAGAGCAACATTGTGTTCAGTAACACTCTGAGCCACTTTTAAAGGAACATTCCGGGTTCAGTCAACAGCGTTTGTGGCATAATGTTGATTACCACACTAATTAATTTAGACTCATCCATCTTTATCTTTAAATAAAAGCACAAATGTGTGTTCCAGTGCGACACTTACAATGTAAGTCTATGGGGTTTAATTTGTAAACATTAAAATACTCACTGTTTTTAGGGGGTTCTGGGTATCTCGGTTGCTAGGGAGGGTAGAGTCACATGGGGTAACCTCCTCATGGTCACTATAATGTGGTTCTCACTCTCAGTGGGGCGTGTGGTGAGTGACTCCAGCGAGGTCTCCTTAGCAACCAAATTGGCCCGGTTGCTAAGGAGGGTAGAGTCACATGGGGTAACCTCCTCGTGGTCACTATAATGTGGTTCTCGCTCTCGGTGGGGCGTGTGCTGAGTGACTCCAGCGAGGTCTCCTTAGCAACCAAATTGGCCCGGTTGCTAGGGAGGGTAGAGTCACATGGGGGTAACCTCCTCGTGGTCACTATAATGTGGTTCTCGCTCTCGGTGGGGCGTGTGCTGAGTGACTCCAGCGAGGTCTCCTTAGCAACCAAATTGGCCCGGTTGCTAGGGAGGGTAGAGTCACATGGGGTAACCTCCTCGTGGTCACTATAATGTGGTTCTCACTCTCGGTGGGGCGTGTGCTGAGTGACTCCAGTCAGGTCTCCTTAGCAACCAGGGAGGGTAGAGTCACATGGGGTAACCAAATTGGCCAGTTGCTATGGAGGGTAGAGTCACATGGGGTAATATCCTCGTGGTCACTATAATGTGGTTCTCGCTCTCGGTGGGGCGTGTGGTGAGTTGTGCGTGGATGCCGCAGAGAATAGCGTGAAGCCTCCACACGCGCTACGTCTCAACAAGTCACGTGATAAGATACGCGGATTGACGGTCTCAGATGTGGAGGCAACTGAGATTCGTCCTCCATCCTCGAAGCATTTTTAAGATGATTAGAAAATAATAGAATAGAATATATTCTGATATATGTTGATGTTTATGTTAGATTATTTATAAGACTGTGGGCATAACGAGGTACAGGGGTGGAATGAGGTCCTGTCACTAAAGACACAAGCTATGCATTAAAGGGTTAAATTATCATCCAAAGGTTCATAGTGCATTGAATAAAGACTTGAGTTATTGTTCATGTGCTACATAAGCATTATCACTGGTTATAACACTGTTAATAAGCATGTACATGTCTGATTTAAAATGAAACATTTAGTTCATCTGAGTAAAGAAGAGAGTAACCAGTCCATACCGCAGCAGTCGACGCCGCAGCTGTGGCACGTGATGTACGCAGACCGCTACACCTGTCAGGACGGGCAGATTGACGGTGTGTTGGAAGACGTCCGCTTCCAGATCACCCTGCTCAACCCCGACGCCGCGGGAAACCCACTGGATCACTTCAGCGCGGAGGAGGCTGGTGAGACGTCACGAGTGACATCATTTCCTCATCTCATATTCAGGTGTCATAGAAACATAGTTTAATGTTTGATATGTATGTGTCACTGCAGGTCTGCACAGCTTCTACTTCCTGTTGATCTTGGCGTATTTCATAGCGTCGTGTATCTACGTGCAGCCACTGTGGCAGGCGTTGAGAAAAGGCGGGCCGATGCTCACGGTGCTGAAGGTTTTATCCACTGCGCTCCTGCTGCAGGGAGCGTCCATGCTGTTCAACTACATACACATGGCGCGGTGAGACAACAATCACTCTTATATCAAGAGAAAGAGCATTTGTTATGATTATAAGGAGAATGGAATGTTGAGTTTGTGTACGGCTTCTGTTTTCAGGTACGCTAGAGATGGTGTCGGGACTCCTCTGATGGGCAGTCTCGCCGAGTGTGAGTCATCATCTCTTTCACACTGAACAGATAACACGCTATAGAATGTCATCAAATACTTCATTATGTGTGCCAGGAGTGCTTATTATTCATGAGACGATACAGACATTACATCAGACATTAGCATAATTAATTCAGATTCACAGTAATGTTCAGCATCCTCCAATCACTGTCAATCATGTTCAAATAAAATGATCCATTATAAATGTTGAATCTATGAACTGATGATCATTGAGTGTCCAAACATCATCTGCAGCCTGAAACTGAACTTTTGATCCGATTTTAGGAGTGAACGCACTTAACTGCATAGAGAGATATAGGATTCTCCCTTCTCCCTATTTAGTGCATGACTTAACCTCCAGTGTGCCGTCTGTCTGCACTGGTCTCAGAACAGTTATAGGAGAGCTATAGGATGCTCCCTTGCTCCCTATTTAGTGTATGACTTAACCTCCAGTGTGCCGTCTGTCTGCACTGGTCTCAGAACAGTTATAGGAGAGCTATAGGATGCTCCCTTGCTCCCTATTTAGTGTATGACTTAACCTCCAGTGTGCCGTCTGTCTGCACTGGTCTCAGAACAGTTATAGGAGAGCTATAGGATGCTCCCTTGCTCCCTATTTAGT
This sequence comes from Xyrauchen texanus, assembly GCF_025860055.1. Lineage (NCBI taxonomy): Eukaryota > Metazoa > Chordata > Actinopteri > Cypriniformes > Catostomidae > Xyrauchen > Xyrauchen texanus. The sequence goes on from NC_068288.1 coordinate 47,246,299, forward strand.
GCATGACTTAACCGCCAGTGTGCTGTCTGTCTGCACTGGTCTCAGAACAGTTATAGGAGAGCTATAGGATGCTCCCTTGCTCCCTATTTAGTGCATGACTTAACCTCCAGTGTGCTGTCTGTCTGCACTGGTCTCAGAACAGTTATAGGAGAGCTATAGGATCCTCCCTTGCTCCCTATTTAGTGCATGACTTAACCTCCAGTGTGCTGTCTGTCTGCACTGGTCTCAGAACAGTTATAGGAGAGCTATAGGATCCTCCCTTGCTCCCTATTTAGTGCATGACTTAACCTCCAGTGTGCTGTCTGTCTGCACTGGTCTCAGAACAGTTATAGGAGAGCTATAGGATGCTCCCTTGCTCCCTATTTAGTGCATGACTTAACCTCCAGTGTGCTGTCTGTCTGCACTGGTCTCAGAACAGTTATAGGAGAGCTATAGGATCCTCCCTTGCTCCCTATTTAGTGCATGACTTAACCTCCAGTGTGCTGTCTGTCTGCACTGGTCTCAGAACAGTTATAGGAGAGCTATAGGATCCTCCCTTGCTCCCTATTTAGTGCATGACTTAACCTCCAGTGTGCTGTCTGTCTGCACTGGTCTCAGAACAGTTATAGGAGAGCTATAGGATGCTCCCTTGCTCCCTATAGCGCCAGAAGTTTAACCCTTAAATGACAGTGTAGAGTCTTGTGAACAGTGTTCAGTCCGTTTTAATATATTTCAGTTATGAGTTGTGTATAGCGAAGCCAAAATACAACATCCACACATGTGGACGCGGGGTCAGACGATGTTAAAACAACCTTGAAATTAAACAAATTTGATTTTTAGTGCCTTTAGAAACGTGTGTTGTTTGTGCGCCCCTCAGCTAACTGCCTCTTTGTGTTTGTGTGTCAGTGTGTGATCTGATCGCTCAGGTGCAGATGTTGTACATGTTGTTGAGTTTGTGTGTGGGCTGGTCTCTGAGTCGCAGCAGGAAGTCTCAGTGTAAACCGCTGCAGTGGGACTCCACACCTGGATCTACTGCGCTGGCAGTGGGCGGGGTCGTTGCACAGGTCAGATCAGCACACATTCACTCATTCAGCAGTTTGTTATTCACCCTGCAGTATTTCCTGACGGACAGTACACATGTGTGTCTGTAGGGGGCGCTGCTGATCTGGGAGCAGTTTGAGGACGTGGAGCATCACAGTTTTCACGCTCATGGCAGTGTGGCGGGGTGGCTGCTGATGGCACTGCGTGTCGCTCTCGCTCTGTTTCTGGCGTCAGTGCTGTATCAGATCATCGCAGCAGAACGGAGCGCTCAAAAGAGACTTCTATCTCACCTTAGCCAAGGTAACACCAACTCTGATGTATGTGTGTGTGTGTCAAGAATGCATTAAATGGGGGTCTGTGTATCTCAGTGAGTATTGATGCTGACTATGACCCCTGGAGTCGTAAGTTTGAATCCAGGGTGTGGTGAGTGACTCCAGTCAGGTCTCCATAGCAACCAAATTGGCCCGGTTGCTAGGGAGTCACATGGGGTAACCTCCTTGTGGTCGCTATAATGTGGTTCTCGCTCTCGGTGGGGCGTGTGGTGAGTGACTCCAGTCAGGTCTCCATAGCAACCAAATTGGCCCGGTTGCTAGGGAGGGTAGAGTCACATGGGGTAATCTCCTCGTGGTCACTATAATGTGGTTCTCGCTCTCGGTGGGGCGTGTGGTGAGTTGTGCGTGGATGCCGCGGAGAATACCGTGAAACCTCCACACGTGCTACGTCTCCACGGTAACACACTCAACAAGTCACATGATAAGATGCGCGGATTGGCGGTCTCAGACGCGGAGGTAAATGAGATTCGTCCTCCACCACCAGGATTGAGGCGAGTCACTACACCACCACAAGGACTCTGAGCACATTGGGAATTGGGCGTTACAGATTGGGGAGAAAAAGGGAAAAAAAAAAAAAAAAGTTTTCTCAGGGTTACAACAAAACGGTGACCTACATGTTAGTTACACCACTGGACTTGGATTGGTGGACAAAGAATTTCAAATATGAACAAAAATTTGAAAACATGTTCATCATCATCATCATAGAAGAGCTGAAGGCACTGCTGTGTGTACATTTCACTTCAATCATTTAATAGATTTCACAACTATTTGTTTATCAGTCTGTCGAGAAACACAGTTATGATTAAGAAGCTCTGATACAATAAGTGCTTTTAAGGAAGAACTATTCAATGATGTTTGTCAGGTTAATGGCATCACATGGATAAATATTCAGAGTTCATATCCACAAGCTGATGTCAATCAAATAATCAATGTTTATAGAAATTCCCATCACAAGAGTTTTTAACCATTCTAGATAAACGTGCCATTAAACAGTGATTGATTGCTGTTCACGGCAGTAACGCAGTTGTGTTTCAGGGCTGTTTCCTGTGGTTCCTCTGTCATCCGGTTCTCGTCCTGTTCTCTGTTTTACTCAACGAGCATCAGCGAGAGAAGGTGAGAGAGAAACAAACATCAATCCATTACACACATGATGATGAAGCACGATCATCAGGTCATCAGATCATGTGTGTGTGTGTGTTATTGCAGGTTATTACCATCGGAGTGATTCTGTGTCAGTCCATCTCAGTGGTGGTGTTGTATCGTCTCTTCCTGTCGCGCAGTCTGTACTGGGAGGTGTCATCGCTGTCGTCCGTCACTCTCCCTCTCACCATGAGCAGAACGGCACGAGGACGATACTGAGCGTTACACGGGAAACACTAATGTGCTGAAGCAGCTGAACAAACAAGGGACCAGCAGCCCCAGATACACTGAGAGAACGAGCAGACAGAGACAGTTCAACATCTCACACACACACACACACACACACACACAAACACGCACGCACATGCGCACACACACACATCCACTCTCTCGCACACACACACGCACACATTCTCGCACACACTCACACACACTCTCACACACTCTCACACACTCTCACACACTCTCACACACTCACGCACACACATGCAAACACTCTCACTCTCGCACACACTCACGCACGCACTCTCACACACACACACACTCTCACACACTCTCACACACTCACGCACACACATGCAAACACTCACTCTCGCACACACTCACGCACACACACACGCATGCACTCTCACACACACACACACGCACACTCTCGCACACAGACACGCACACATTCTTGCACATTCTCACACACACTCTCACACACTCACGCACACACATGCAAACACTCACTCTCGCACACACTCACGCACACACACACGCACGCACTCTCACACACGCACGCACTCTCGCACACACGCACACTCTCGCACACAGACACGCACACATTCTTGCACATTCTCACACACACTCTCACACACACTCTCGCACACACACACACACACACACACACACACACACAATCTCACACACTCACACACACACACTCACACACACACTCACACACTCTCACAGACACTGACACACACACTCTCACACACACACATACACTCTCACAGACACTGACACACACACTCTCACACACACACTCACACACACACACACAGACACACACTCGAGAGAGAGAGAGAGAGAGAGTCACTGTCTGCTGTCACTCATTGAAACAGCTGCACATCTGGTCTGCATTGAGTTTCAGAGGAAGTGCACAGAGAGCTTTATTCATCAGAGATGATGTAACATACATTTCATACCTTCAGTTCCATTGTTCAAATGAACGACTCACTTGACCTGAGGAACACACCTGAAGTGATGATGTCATGTGTGTGACTGGCATGATGATGTCGTGTGTGACTGACATGATGATGTCATGTGTGTGTGACTGAGGTGATGATGTCATATGTGTGACTGGCGTGATGATGTCATGTGTGTGACTGGCATGATGATGTCGTGTGTGACTGACATGATGATGTCGTGTGTGTGACTGAGGTGATGATGTCATATGTGTGACTGGCGTGATGATGTCATGTGTGTGACTGAGGTGATGATGTCGTGTGTGTGACTGAGGTGATGATGTCGTGTGTGACTGGCGCGATGATGTCGTGTGTGTGACTGAGGTGATGATGTCGTGTGTGTGACTGAGGTGATGATGTCGTGTGTGTGACTGAGGTGATGATGTCATGTGTGTGTGACTGAGGTGATGATGTCATGTGTGTGTGACTGAGGTGATGATGTCGTGTGTGTGTGACTGAGGTGATGATGTCGTGTGTGTGTGACTGAGGTGATGATGTCGTGTGTGTGTGACTGAGGTGATGATGTCATGTGTGTGTGACTGACGTGATGATGTCATGTGTGTGACTGACGTGATGATGTCATGTGTGTGACTGAGGTGATGATGTCATGTGTGTGTGACTGGCATGATGATGTCATGTGTGTGTGACTAAGGTGATGATGTCATGTGTGTGACTGAGGTGATGATGTCGTGTGTGACTGGCATGATGATGTCATGTGTGTGACTGAGGTGATGATGTCGTGTGTGTGACTGAGGTGATGATGTCGTGTGTGTGACTGAGGTGATGATGTCGTGTGTGTGACTGGCATGATGATGTCATGTGTGTGTGACTAAGGTGATGATGTCGTGTGTGACTGGCGTGATGATGTCATGTGTGTGACTGGCATGATGATGTCGTGTGTGACTGACATGATGATGTCGTGTGTGTGACTGAGGTGATGATGTCATATGTGTGACTGGCGTGATGATGTCGTGTGTGTGACTGAGGTGATGATGTCGTGTGTGTGACTGAGGTGATGATGTCGTGTGTGTGTGACTGAGGTGATGATGTCATGTGTGTGTGACTGAGGTGATGATGTCGTGTGTGACTGGCTCGATGATGTCGTAGTGTGTGACTGAGGTGATGATGTCGTGTGTGTGACTGAGGTGATGATGTCGTGTGTGTGTGACTGAGGTGATGATGTCATGTGTGTGTGACTGAGGTGATGATGTCATGTGTGTGTGACTGAGGTGATGATGTCATGTGTGTGTGACTGAGGTGATGATGTCGTGTGTGTGTGACTGAGGTGATGATGTCGTGTGTGTGTGACTGAGGTGATGATGTCGTGTGTGTGTGACTGACGTGATGATGTCGTGTGTGTGTGACTGAGGTGATGATGTCATGTGTGTTTGACTGGCATGATGATGTCATGTGTGTGTGACTAAGGTGATGATGTCATGTGTGTGACTGAGGTGATGATGTCATGTGTGTGACTGGCATGATGATGTCATGTGTGTGACTGAGGTGATGATGTCGTGTGTGTGACTGAGGTGATGATGTCGTGTGTGTGACTGAGGTGATGATGTCATGTGTGTGACTGAGGTGATGATGTCATGTGTGTGACTGGCATGATGATGTCATGTGTGTGTGACTAAGGTGATGATGTCATGTGTGTGACTGGCATGATGATGTCATGTGTGTGACTGAGGTGATGATGTCATGTGTGTGTGACTGAGGTGATGATGTCGTGTGTGTGACTGAGGTGATGATGTCGTGTGTGTGACTGAGGTGATGATGTCATGTGTGTGACTGAGGTGATGATGTCATGTGTGTGACTGAGGTGATGATGTCATGTGTGTGACTGGCGTGATGATGTCATGTGTGTGTGACTGAGGTGATGATGTCATGTGTGTGACTGAGGTGATGATGTCATGTGTGTGACTGAGGTGATGATGTCATGTGTGTGACTGGCGTGATGATGTCATGTGTGTGTGACTGAGGTGATGATGTCATGTGTGTGACTGAGGTGATGATGTCATGTGTGTGACTGAGGTGATGATGTCATGTGTGTGTGACTGAGGTGATGATGTCATGTGTGTGTGACTGAGGTGATGATGTCATGTGTGTGTGACTGAGGTGATGATGTCGTGTGTGTGACTGAGGTGATGATGTCGTGTGTGTGACTGAGGTGATGATGTCATGTGTGTGTGACTGAGGTGATGATGTCATGTGTGTGTGACTGAGGTGATGATGTCATGTGTGTGTGACTGAGGTGATGATGTCATGTGTGTGTGACTGAGGTGATGATGTCGTGTGTGTGTGACTGAGGTGATGATGTCGTGTGTGTGTGACTGAGGTGATGATGTCGTGTGTGTGTGACTGACGTGATGATGTCGTGTGTGTGTGACTGAGGTGATGATGTCATGTGTGTTTGACTGGCATGATGATGTCATGTGTGTGTGACTAAGGTGATGATGTCATGTGTGTGACTGAGGTGATGATGTCATGTGTGTGACTGGCATGATGATGTCATGTGTGTGACTGAGGTGATGATGTCGTGTGTGTGACTGAGGTGATGATGTCGTGTGTGTGACTGAGGTGATGATGTCATGTGTGTGACTGAGGTGATGATGTCATGTGTGTGACTGGCATGATGATGTCATGTGTGTGTGACTAAGGTGATGATGTCATGTGTGTGACTGGCATGATGATGTCATGTGTGTGACTGAGGTGATGATGTCATGTGTGTGTGACTGAGGTGATGATGTCGTGTGTGTGACTGAGGTGATGATGTCGTGTGTGTGACTGAGGTGATGATGTCATGTGTGTGACTGAGGTGATGATGTCATGTGTGTGACTGAGGTGATGATGTCATGTGTGTGACTGGCGTGATGATGTCATGTGTGTGTGACTGAGGTGATGATGTCATGTGTGTGACTGAGGTGATGATGTCATGTGTGTGACTGAGGTGATGATGTCATGTGTGTGACTGGCGTGATGATGTCATGTGTGTGTGACTGAGGTGATGATGTCATGTGTGTGACTGAGGTGATGATGTCATGTGTGTGACTGAGGTGATGATGTCATGTGTGTGACTGAGGTGATGATGTCATGTGTGTGACTGGCGTGATGATGTCATGTGTGTGTGACTGAGGTGATGATGTCATGTGTGTGTGACTGAGGTGATGATGTCATGTGTGTGACTGAGGTGATGATGTCATGTGTGTGACTGGCGTGATGATGTCATGTGTGTGTGACTGAGGTGATGATGTCATGTGTGTGACTGAGGTGATGATGTCATGTGTGTGACTGACGTGATGATGTCATGTGTGTGTGACTGGCGTGATGATGTCATGTGTGTGTGACTGAGGTGATGATGTCATGTGTGTGACTGAGGTGATGATGTCATGTGTGTGACTGACGTGATGATGTCATGTGTGTGTGACTGGCGTGATGATGTCATGTGTGTGTGACTGAGGTGATGATGTCATGTGTGTGACTGAGGTGATGATGTCATGTGAGCATCCGTGCGTTCATAAAGCCGATCAGCTTCATCTGTGATAGTACAAAAGAGAGAAAGATAAAGTCACGGAGCGTTCTCTGTCCAAGCAATCGCGCAAATGGCAATAAGAAATGTTTTTATTTTTTATTATTATTTCTCATAATGCAATCTGTGTGTTTCTTCCCACAAGTGCCTGATATGACAATCATCATGTGAAGAATATTAATGACTCCAATATTGATGATATTTATCGATCTGTTACTGGATCCCGACACTTCAGATGTTCAACTCATGATGTAACAACTTCACATCATTAATTGTAATAAATGTTCATGTAATACAATAATGTCACAGGTGATTACATTAACAACTGTGCATTTAAAGCGACATTATGAATTTAAATTCTGTATTTTCTGTAATAATTATGTGACTGTGAGCGGCTCATTTTAGTCACTTTGACCCAGAAACACATTTTGAGTTTTATGCACTGAATTAAAATGATCATTATTTCATTTCATTCATCGTTTAGATTGAATCATTCAAATAGTTTTTGAGGAAAAGGACTCTCAAGATTACAAAATGTACAATTGTGAAGGAAAAACAATATTTCTTTATGCCTTAAAAATGATATTTTTGTCTTCTTTTCAAAAGTCATGATGTAATACAGTTACATTTACCTAAAAAAATATATTATTCATGAGCTCTTATATAGTGTCATAATTATTATGTAATGAGAAAATGAAATCATTCAGAACATTTATTACATTTAATTGATATTTTGTGCAGTTTTTGCATCGAGTTGCTACAAACACTGTAAATTGTGCATGTGTTGAGAAGTTGAAATGTATTCAGCGTTGTGTTTAATAAACATGTTACACACGATGATTCATCAGAATGATGTCATAATTACAGTCATGCATATGCTAATGAGGAGATTATCTGTGGGTCATTATGAAAATACTCATTAAACACTGAAACCGTCTGTAGTTTTATTACTCTGTTGTGTTCCTCTTCTGCTCTTCAAGATCATAAACACAATAAATATCAGCCAAGCGTGTGACTTTACATGATTTATAATTACAGGCGTGTACAGATCATATTGAGCTCTTTCTTCTTCTACAAACTATTTGAAAAATAATCAAATCATGTTCTGAACAATGTTCAATTCATGTTTTATTGCTCAAAAACTGATTCATATTTTACACCAGAGTTCATGTAAACACACACACAACAGACACACTCAAACAGACACACACACACACACTCATACACTCATACTACACACACACACACAACAGACACACTCAAACAGACACACACACACACACACACAAACAGACACACTCAAACAGACACACACACACACAACAGACACACTCAAACAGACACACACACTCACTCACACACACACTCATACTACACACACACACACACACACACAACAGACACACTCAAACAGACACACACACACACACACACAACAGACACACTCAAACAGACACACACACACAAACAGACACACTCAGACACACACTCACACACTCACTCACACAGAGACACACACACAGACACTCTCTCACACACACAGAGACACACACACACTCTCTCACACACACACACACTCTCTCTCTCTCTCACACTCACACACACACTCTCTCTCTCACACACACACACACAGAGACACACACACACACAGAGACACACACACACACTCACACACACGCTCTCTCACACACACACAGAGAGACACACACACACACACAGAGACACACACTCACACAGAGACACACACACAGAGACACACTCTCACACACACTCTCTCACACATACACTCTCTCTCACACACACACACATACACTCTCTCTCACACACACACACACTCTCACACACACTCTCTCTCACACACACACACACACACACACACTCTCACACACACTCTCTCTCACACACACACACACACACACATACACTCTCTCTCACACACACAGTGATGATGTACGGCTTCTCCTTTACACAGTAAAGTCTGATCTTGCATCTGTGGATGCGGCGGCGAGAGGTGTTGAGTAACAAAGGTTCACTAAAGTAATCTCAATCCCATGTTCATGATATCATCACAGATGAATGATGTTTTTAAGACAGTCTGAGGGATCAGAGATCATGTGCATTCAGAAGTGCTTTTGCACTTTACGCTCCGACTTTGAACAGATTCGTTGAATCTATTAACTATAGTGTGCACTGTAGAGGGTGACATGCCCAAAATCCTTCCAGTTTGTCTTTAGGGAACATTGTTCTGAAAGTGCGGGATTATACGCTGAAGCTGGATTATATGATGACGATTCTTGCTCTCGAAGGTCTCGGCTGTTTTTGGAGGCTCTTTATATACTACGACACGATTGCCTGTTTAACATCTCCTGATTCACATCACCTTTAAACTCCTCGAATTGTTATTAGTCTTAAATTGCCCCCGTCTCAACTTTTATGGAGCGTGTTGCAATCATCTGATTTGAAATGACTACATAAATAACAATGACATCACCACGTAAACATCATGTGTAGTTTTAGAGCTTTCAGTACAGCAGAGGATGAATGTCATTTACAAATCACTCATTTCACTTTTTAGCATTCTTCCTCCTGTCCCACTTATTTAGTATTGCAGTTGTATATTCTAAAGTATTCTTGTTATATAAAGAATGGATTTGTCCTGAAGAATGTGCTCACACGGACCGATCCAATCACAATGAACATTCATTTGTTTGTTCTGAAGAAGTATTAACTTCATTTGTGACTCAATAAGCATCTTGCTTTGCATAATTGTGCCCTGTAACAACTGCCCCTATAATCCCCCTATATCACTATAATCACCCCCTGGGGGCTTTTATACAGAACAACCTTCCGTTATTATTTATTTTCACAATATCACAAAACAAAAAAATAAATGTATATTTTCAATCTTGATACACACCAGAAAAGTCTCATTATCCCCGTTACGTTTAGAAAAACATGTTAAATACATTCTTTATATATTCAAAACAGATTTAATTGTTTCAGACAACTGATAGTATAACATTCATGGAAATATGAAGAATAATGGAGAAATGTTTCATGCACAATAACCTTTGCTCTGTTTGGTGACATCATCAGCCTGCAGGTCATATAGAAGTGTAATAATGTTCTTCTACAGGACATCAAATATCACAATGTTCTTTAACTCTCATTAAAGCAGATTTAACACAGATAAACCTCACACACACACACACACACACATACACACACTCACTCACACACACACACACACACACTCACTCACTCACTCACTCACTCACACACACACACACACACACACACACACACACACACACACACACACACACACACACTCACACACACACACTCACACACACACACACACACACACACACACACACACACACACACACTCACTCACACACGATACACAGCCACACACACACACACACACACATGATACACAGCCACATGATACACAGCCACACACACACAAACACACACACACACACATGATACACAGCCACATGATACACAGCCACACACACACAAACACACACACACACACATGATACACAGCCACACACACACAAACACACACACACACACATGATACACAGCCACACAAACACACACACACACACACACTCATTCACACACACTCACTCACACACACTCACTCACATGATACACAGCCACACACACACACACACACTCACGCTCACACACACACACACACACACTCAAACTCACACTCTCTCACACTCACACTCTCTCTCACACACACACACACTCACACACACATGATACACAGCCACACACACACTCACACACACATGATACACAGCCACACACACACACACACACACACACACACACACTCACACACACACACCATGTAAGAGATTCTCGTGCAATCGGTCGTTAAGGGCTGGAGTGCAGCAGCAGTGATTGGATCTTCTCCAGGTTGTGATCCACAGCGCCACTGAGAAACTCCACCCAGGACACATCAGCCTCCAAACACACATGACACCACCTGAACACACCGGACGAGAGGAGCAGAAGAAGAAACTCAGAGGGTGTGACGAGCAAAAGTGATGTGAGGAAACGAGAGATCAGGTGTGATGACAGAGACTGACCAGAAGAATCCTTCAGCATGTTCAAATAAACACAAATGTCTCTTACCTCGTGATCTCCAGCAATTTCTTCAGCACACACGACAGCTTACACACCTACAGTGACGACAGATAAACATTGTTGAGGACTTTTATTCTGAAAAGTGCAACACAGGAGTGTCCAAATGTTTGACTGATACTGTGTGTCAATCATTTTTGAGACTGAGACATTCAGTGGTTTGTTGGAAAGGGATGATTTAATACTCTTTCCAACTGAACCGGCACTCCTGAAATGACACATTAATATTGTGATTAACCAGTCGAGGGGTTCCAGTGTGACACATATTTGTGATTATGATCTTACGTTCTGTTCCACAGCAGAGCGATGGACAGGCGGGTACAGGCTGAGAGTGAGATCATCAACACTGCAAACACACAAAACAAACACACACGATCACAACTGTTCACCCTTACCAGACTATCCTGAAATCATGTTCTAGAGATTACTCCCTCACACACAGCAATGCTGATCAAATACAGCAGATCTACACACTTCCATGACTACAGATTTCATTCTGGAGATTTGCAGTCGAGTGTCCGTCTGTGCTTAATACTGTGTTTGTGCGGAGGGGGTCTGTGTATCTGAGCGAGTATTGACACACACATATTCACCCATTCACACAAACACACACACATTCACACACACACACACACACACATTCACCCATTCACACAAACACACACACATTCACCCATTCACACACACACACACACACACATTCACCCATTCACTCACACACACACACACACACACACACTCACCTATTCACACACACATTCACCCATTCACTCACACACACATTCACCCATTCACACACACACATTCACCCATTCACACAAACACACACACATTCACCCATTCACTCACTCACACACACACACACACTCACCTATTCACACACACATTCACCCATTCACTCACACACACATTCACCCATTCACTCACACACACACTCACATATTCACCCATTCACACACACATTCACCCATTCACACAAACACACACACTCACCCATTCACTCTCACACACACACACTCACCTATTCACACACACATTCACCCATTCACTCACACACACATTCACCCATTCACTCACACACACACTCACATATTCACCCATTCACACACACACACACACACATTCACACATGTTGTGTTTCCATGTTTTATGGGGACTTTCCATAGACATAATGGTTTTTATACTGTACAAACTTTATATTCTATCCCCTAAACCTAACCCTACCCCTAAACCTAACCCTCACAGAAAACTTTCTGCATTTTTACATTTTCAATAAAACATAATTTAGTATGATTTATAAGCTGTTTTCCTCATGGGGACCGACAAAATGTCCCCACAAGGTCAAAAATTTCGGGTTTTACTATCCTTATGGGGACATTTGGTCCCCACAAAGTGATAAATACACGCTCACCCATTCACTCACACACACATTCTCACACACACACATTCACCCATTCACTCACACACATTCACCCGTTCACTCAAATTCACACACACACACATTCACCCATTCACACACACACACACACACACACACACTAATTCACCCACACACTCACAGACACACACTCACTCACACACACTCACACCCACTCACACACACACACACACATTCACCCATTCACACACACACTAATTCACCCACACACTCACAGACACACACTCACTCACTCACACTCACACCCACTCACTCACACCCACTCACTCACTCACACTCACACACACACACACACACACACACACACACACACACACACACACACACACACACACCAATGGCGGCAGAGCTGCATGTAAGGTGTTAGTCTGCCATTGGGAGCAACTTGGGGTTCAGTGTCTTGCCCAAGGACACTTCGGCATGTGGAGTCATGTGGGCCGGGAATCAAACCACCAACCCTGAGATTAGTGACAGACCCGCTGTACCACCTGAGCCACAGCCGCCCCAGATAACTCTATTCTGTTTTACCTCAGATAACCGCTCTGTATGATTGTGGTAAGAATAGCGTGTCTGAATGCAGAATGAGATGCAGGTTGGCGCTGTTTTGGCGGCATGAGGGGGACCTACACGATACGTTCTTTATAACACACCTCGGGCTGATTTCTTTCGCTGCATCTGCGAGATCGTCTAACTGTGCGATATTCTCTTCCGTATCCACTTTGCCGTTGTTCTTGACCGCAGACGAGAGTTTGCGCAAACACGCGCCGGACGCCTTCATCAGACCCTGACACTGAGAGATGAGCTGACGGTCCGACTCCGACCAGTACGTGTCTTGGTTACCACGAGCGACTATTTCATCATCATCACCATCTTCTAAGATGTCTCCAAACGGGTCCTGAGCCTCAGTCAGCGCCTTCAAAGAGATTTAATGACACAGAGAGTGAGTAAAACTGTGTCAGATTAACTGCTCATATATATGTCAAGAATTCATTCAAATATGGAAATGAGAAGGACAAACAACACTGTTCAAGGTTCTCCTGACCTGCTCCATTTCTTCCAGAGCGTCTTTCACCAAACTGACATGTGACGTCACGACTCGTAACACAGCCGCACGGTTATCTGTGGAACATATCAGTGACAGCTCAGAATCCAATCGCTTCAGTAAAATAACTCAATCCGAACACTGGTGTGTCATTTGAAACACAAAACATCATCAGAAAGGACACATCTGTTTGGAATGGTTCAGTTTCGGTTCCCCCTCTAACCTTTTGGCAGCTGATCAAACTGGTCACATGCCGCCCAAACACCTCCAGTGGACATCAGCTGCTCCTGTGATAAACTTCAGGAAAATCAGGTAAAGCACATGAATGTCCCAGAAACTCTTCTCACGTACATCACATCTTAAGAACTATTCACGCCAGATCCGAATCGTCAACAATCCAAAGGCCAATGTTTTTTGGACTGAAGGAAAACAGACTGACCAATGAGATAAGAGTATGTCTCGAGCCGCTGCAGCTGCTCAATCCAGCGTGTTGGTGGCGCTAATCAACTAGTAAACCGCGATTATATTCATGCACATGGTAATGAGTTTACACAACCCCAAAACTTCAATCTCAATCACTGCAGGTCATGAACCCTTTTAATACAATCATACTTATATATTCATGTTTGAAAGTCTTCTTATACTTCATGTATTATAAATGTTCTTAAACATGAAGACATCAGAGTTTATTCCTGTGCTAAATTCAATGCAAATATGCAGTGATTAAATAATCTAGAAGCGGTGTAAATACATTCTTTCTTGTTTTAATATTTATGTCATGTGCTCATATTTTGTAAAACACCTGGTGCATTATTTAATAGCATGGATTCAAACTGTAAACCAGATGAATAAATATGTTTGTAGAACAGTGCCACCTACTGTATAGGAGAAATAGTTTTCATATTATCCATTTCGGTCTCGGTGTGAAGAGAACTGTCGTCAGCAGATGTTTGTTACCTTTGTAAAGTGGAGGAGAGAATAACGTCCAACAGCTGCACAAGACCTTCAAACACATCAGCGGTGGCGTCGCGAATGGCCTTCCGTAACGTAATTCCTAAACAAAACCGGACACTGTCATTATTTATTTTCATAACAGTTAGCACAAGATTTTTATTGTACAACACTCAATCCTCAATCCGGGTGGTGGAGGACGAATCTCAGTTGCCTCCGCATCTGAGACCGTCAATCCGTGCATCTTATCACGTGACTTGTGGAGCACGTTACCATGGAGACGTAGCACGTGTGGAGGCTTCACGCTATTCTCCGCGGCATCCACGCACAACTCACCACACGCCTCACCGAGAGCGAGAACCACATTATAGCAACCACGAGGAGGTTACCCCATGTGACTCTACCCTCCATAGCAACCGGTCCAATTTGGTTACCCCATGTGACTCTACCCTCACTAGCAACCGGCCCAATTCGGTTACCCCATGTGACTCTACCCTCCCTAGCAACCGGCCCAATTTGGTTACCCCATGTAACTACCCTCCCTAGCAACCGTCCCAATTTGGTTACCCCATGTGACTACCCTCCCTAGCAACCGGCCCAATTTGGTTACCCCATGTAACTACCCTCCCTAGCAACCGTCCCAATTCGGTTACCCCATGTGACTCTACCCTCACTAGCAACCGGCCCAATTCGGTTACCCCATGTGACTCTACCCTCCCTAGCAACCGTCCCAATTTGGTTACCCCATGTGACTACCCTCCCTAGCAACCGGCCCAATTTGGTTACCCCATGTAACTACCCTCCCTAGCAACCGTCCCAATTTGGTTACCCCATGTGACTACCCTCCCTAGCAACCGGCCCAATTTGGTTACCCCATGTGACTACCCTCCCTAGCAACCGGCCCAATTTGGTTACAACCATGTGACTCTACCCTCCCTAGCAACCGGGCCAATTTGGTTCCTAAGGAGACCTGAGTGGACCTTCTTATGTCTCTTCAACATTTAATTTGAAGAAGTTTTATGACAAGATCCATTTCAAAAGGGCGTTTCACATTTTTGGGGCAGATTACTGGACTGGACATTAAATCTGTCGAATTATCAAAATAACCAGCTAGCATTTTATCTTTTGTGTCATAACTTACCTTGGCTCTTCGGTAACCAAAAGTAAACTGTAGACAGCGCCAGCACACTCTTCTGAACAGATTCTGCTATTTTTGCACAGTCCTGAAACGACAGGAAACTTATCAACACCATTTAAGCAACTATTACATAACGTCACGTGAGGTTCATGTGTTGACTATCAGTCAAAGCTCCAGTATGATTGAACTCTGGAGGTGAAGATGAAGAAGAGCAGACGCCGACAGACACACCTCCTCTGACGGCACCGGAGGCTTTGAGAAGATTAAACTGAGTTTTGTTGCTTCTTGAGATGTTGCTTTAATGGCCTGATCTGTGACGAGAGAAGAAAACTACTTATTAATGTGTATAATATTGTATGATGTACATTAGAGGGGTTACAACACAGAAATAATGCTAATTCTGAATGATCATGCTAACACTGAACTCAGAGTCTCCCAGAAGTTTGACAAACTGAACATCCCACTAGATTCGTTTGATTCTCCATCTGAAAACACAAACACAGTTATAAGAAAAAGCTCTTAGCTTTACATAACAGTTATTATATATATATATATATATATGTATATATCTAAATACTCACAACTCACCACATGCCCCAACGAGAACCACATTATAGTGACCACGAGGAGGTTACCCCATGTGACTCTACCCTCCCTAGCAACCGGGCCAATGTGGTTGCTAAGGAGACCTGACTGGAGTCACTCAGCACACCCTGGATTCAAACTCACGACTCCAGGTGTGATAGTCAGCATCAGTATTTGATGAGATACACAGACCCCCTTTAGCCATTTTTTATACTTCTTTAAAAACACATTTTTATTCTGTAGAATTTTAATAGATCATTGAATAGTTTGAACAGTGTCGTTTCAGCTTAACTTGTATTATGCATGAAATAGTCATTTAATTTAAACCTTAAATACTTCTCATTCCACTTCAATTCATCCTTCGATATAATTTCTATTCTTATCCTAACATTTCTATTTAATTACACACAACACCTTGAACTGAATTGCCATTTCTAATGGACACCTTGTTTATAATATGTGCTATTAATTCAACTCTCTCTGCAACATACTGTTTACAAACATGTCTGATGACGTGTTTCACGGTTTCTGACGAGATGTAACATGTTCACTCAGGCATGAAAATTACAAGGTTTATTTGAGCTGTTGTCTTTAGTTAATGGCATAAACAATGACAGTCCTGATTAGGGTTTCCACTTTTGAACTTTTAAAATAAGGAACACTTAAATGGAGGGAACGTCACGACCCCTAAATATATCCTCAACAGTTTTAGCAATAAATGCGTTGAGTTAATATGATAAGTTAATATATTAAGTATAAAATGAGAACTTTCCTGACCCCTGACTTGAATAAAAACATACATAATTTATATATAATTATTATTATTTTTTTCTCTACATTATTTGTCTTTGTCTTATTTATGTATAAATGTTTGATGAATACATATTTTTTATTTTTGCACTTTTTATTTATTTTGTTGGTTTATTTTTTCCTTCACCTGCACTTGTCTTTATGATTATATTCATACATCGTTTGATCTTATTGAACACTTATATTGAAAAAATTGTAATAGTTTGATCATCATTTGTGAACTTTTTAGACGGTCCCTTCGCAGGGACATTTCCCAATTTATATCATGTTAAATTGACGATCTGGAACGATTTCACCGTGACGTCATCTGTCCAGTTTAAATACAGGACAAATCGCATCTCGTATTGATATATATGATGTATAAGGACACATGATTTCATCTTTAAATGCGGGACGATCCCGGATTTTACGGGACGGGTGGCAACACTACTCCAGATATCATGTTGTCAATAATATCATAATAATTCAAATATCAACCTGCTCATTATCAGCATTTAGTAACACACAAGTTGCAAACAAAATTAATCCGCGGCTATTAGTAATAGTCACTAAGTTTGTTCGAGTCTCTGTATGTTTATATTGAAATGTACATGTTTATTATTGGCGTTTGAACAGAGATTAGCCGTTAGCATAGTAAAAGTCTGATTCTGTTTAGAGAAATAAAGTGAAAGCAGCTCATCTTCACCTCTCACTCGGTCTCTGGTGCATTTCACGGTGTTGAACAGGTTTCGTAACGGCAGAAGAACCTCTGAATTATCGGCACTCATGACTCGGTTCGGTTCCGTCACATGGATCTGAAGCGGAACTGAAAACCTTCATATTCTTTCGCCGCGTGTCTCGACGGAAGGAGTTTCTTGCGACACCCTCAACCTTGGTTTGGTTTTTATTTGTTTACATATTTTAAATCTAATTTAAATTAGAAAATAAACGTTAAATTATAAATAATACGATTAAAAAATAAATAAAAATACAAAAAATTATAATAACACATTTAAACAAGTTTCATATGTTTAGTCCCTCATACAGTAACCGTTAAAAATACGATTTATTTTGTCAAATGTATTATCCCTTGTGTGTCAATTTAAAAAGTTACTCAGAGGTCCTTAAAGGACAACAATGTCCACGTCCAAAAAGAACTGATATAATAATATTATATATTAATATTTTCCTCTTTAATTGACTTATATTTAACAACATCAGTCCTGATCATAACTACAACATATTCATTTTATATATATATATACATTTCCATATACTAAACGCTTGTTATTTATTTATGATGATCACTGTCTGAAATATGTCAATGGGACCCAATATAAATTTTTTTTTTAACAAAAATAATGAGATCACAGACACACAATTTGACTTTTTGTAGCTTCATCAAATAAAAATGAGAACTCTGTCATAAATGTTATATTTGTAGTTCTTAAATTAATATGAGGGGCACATGAGCAGTGCGTAGATGTTTATAATTACAAATATTGTGTAAAATCATTTTCAAACCACTTCGGTTATCTCTGTGAAGCTGTTGAGAACAAAAGATGTCCAAATCAGAAAAAAAAAAACATTTCATAAAAATAATAAAAGGGTTTTGATGCATGAGGTGGGAAAATATGATTTGTTGGAGATTTAATATGTGCATAATGTTGTGTATTGATACATTGGATTAATTCCAAATTAAAATTGAAACTGAATCCCTGGAATGATGCTTATAACAAAGTACCATGATATTATGGTTAAATATGGGTGGTTTAGTGGTCTAAGCACATAACTGGTAATCAGAAGGTTGCTGGTTTGATCCCCACAGTCACCACCATTGTGTCCTTGAGTAAGACACTTAACTCCAGGTTGCTCCGGGGGGATTGTCCCTGTAATAAGTGCACTGTATAATACATTGGTAATCAGGAGGTTGCTGGTTTGATCCCCACAGTCACCACCATTGTGTCCTTGAGTAAGACACTTAACTCCAGGTTGCTCTGGGGGGATTGTCCCTGTAATAAGTGCTCTGTATAATACATTGGTAATCAGAAGGTTGCTGGTTTGATCCCCACAGTCACCACCATTGTGTCCTTGAGTAAGACACTTAACTCCAGGTTGTTCCGGGGGGATTGTCCCTGTAATAAGTGCTCTGTATAATACATTGGTACTCAGAAGGTTGCTGGTTTGATCCCCACAGCCACCACCATTGTGTCCTTGAGTAAGACACTTAACTCCAGGTTGCTCCGGGGGGATTGTCCCTGTAATAAGTGCTCTGTATAATACATTGGTACTCAGAAGGTTGCTGGTTTGATCCCCACAGCCACCACCATTGTGTCCTTGAGTAAGACACTTAACTCCAGGTTGCTCCGGGGATTGTCCCTGTAATAAGTGCTCTGTATAATACATTGGTACTCAGAAGGTTGCTGGTTTGATCCCCACAGCCACCACCATTGTGTCCTTGAGTAAGACACTTAACTCCAGGTTGCTCCGGGGGGATTGTCCCTGTAATAAGTGCTCTGTATAATACATTGGTACTCAGAAGGTTGCTGGTTTGATCCCCACAGCCACCACCATTGTGTCCTTGAGTAAGACACTTAACTCCAGGTTGTTCCGGGGGGATTGTCCCTGTAATAAGTGCTCTGTATAATACATTGGTACTCAGAAGGTTGCTGGTTTGATCCCCACAGCCACCACCATTGTGTCCTTGAGTAAGACACTTAACTCCAGGTTGCTCCGGGGGGATTGTCCCTGTAATAAGTGCTCTGTATAATACATTGGTACTCAGAAGGTTGCTGGTTTGATCCCCACAGTCACCACCATTGTGTCCTTGAGTAAGACACTTAACTCCAGGTTGTTCCGGGGGGATTGTCCCTGTAATAAGTGCACTGTAAGTCACTTTGGATAAAAGCGTCTGCCAAATGCATAAATGTAAATGTAAATTTCATTCTAAGACATTTAAATGTCAAATGTTTTGCACTGTCAATGATTATTTGAAAGGGATAGTTCACCCAAAAACTAAAGTTCTGTCATCATTTTCTCACTGTCATGTCATTCCAAGCCTGTATGAATTTCTTTCTCCTGTGAGACACAAAAGATGTCTCAATCTTTATATAATGAAAGTGAATGGTGACTGAGGCTGCCATGTATTTTGTTAGACTTGTGAGTCTTTTGCGACAAAACTGGAGTCGTATGGATGACTTTCATGCTGCCTTTATGTGCTTTTTGGAGCTTCAAAGTTCTGTTCACCATTCACTTGCATTGTATGGACCAACAGAGCTGAAATATTCTTCTAAAAATGATCATTTGTGTTCTGCGGAAGAAAGAAAGTCACACACATCTGGGATGACATGATGGTGAGGAAATGATGACAGAATACAATTTTTTGGGTGAACTGTCCCTTTAAGAGAGCATGTATGTCTAGAGCAATAAAAGTAAACAAAGAAATAACTACAAATATCTTATTGCTTATCTAAAAATGTAATCAGATTACTTTACTGATTGCTTCTTTCAAATTGTAATCACAATACTTATTACTTGACTTTTAAGTTACTTTCTAAAACACTTTTCACAGAAATGTTTTTATTTTTCTGCTCAAATTCAAGATAATAATTGTCCACATGATTTTATTCATCTATACTCCTAAAATAATTGTAAAATTTTGTTCTGAAATTGAAATGTGTAAATCTTAATAAGTTGAATGTCATTTTTAAATATCATTAATAGAAGAATGCACAAGAACATGTTGACAATATATCATGTGTGCATCATTTACAGTGTATTTAATCTGCAGATCAACAATGACAAAACACTTGAGATCTGGTGTGGCCTGTAACTTAATGTTACAAACAAACAAACAAACATTCTAAAACCCCTTTAAGAGCTTCTTTTATAAATCTGCTCCATATTTCTCACCGTACAACGCTTATATATACTGATTTCACAGTCTATAGGGACATTTCTATGCCAAATAAGGTCATCTGTCACTTACATTTTATTGCAATTGAGTAACAGATTTTCAACACATGTGATTCTCAATAGTTATTCCACATGTATGATATTTTTAGATTGTGACGTGCTCAACATGTTGTCAGTAAAGCAGACTCAATGCAATCATGCTGATAGATGCACAACCTGTCTGGCCCTCTGTTCAGTGTTCTTCTCTTCCGGTGTGTATTTGATCAAAACACTTTTATTTATGCAGTGGTTTGTGCTCATTTAAATCCGTGAGGAAGATCACTTTAATGACACTGTTGAAGCGGCACTGACACCTGCTGGACAGACACGAGAACTACAGCTCGACTGCGCTGGTGCTTTACAGCGACACCGTGTGGCGGAACTGCGAACTGCACTAAACTACAAGCACTGTGCTGTGAAAAAGTATTCGCCCCTGTCTTGCTTTCTTCTGCTTTTGTGTTCATCTCAGGTGGTACAGCGGGTCGCCCACTCATCACATGGGTTGGTGGTTTGATTCTCGGGCCAAACGTTGACTCCACATGCCGAAGTGTTCTTGGGCAAGACACTGAACCCCAAGTTGCTCCCAATGGCAGACTAGCACCTTACATGCAGCTCTGCTGTCATTGGTGTGTGTGTGTGTGTGTGTGTGTGTGTGTGTGTGTGTGTGTGTGTATGAGTCACAGTGTAAACCCCTTTGAATACCGTTAAGGTTAAAAAAGCGCTATATAAGTGCAGACCATTTACCATCAAGTGGGCCTGTGTGAAAAAATATTTTTTCACCCCCGTTACTAAATCCCCAAATCTATGAGTTCAATCAAATCAACACCTAAATTGAACTTTTTCAGCAGCATGAAGTTGGCTAAAAAGGTCTCACCCAGCA
This sequence comes from Xyrauchen texanus, assembly GCF_025860055.1. Lineage (NCBI taxonomy): Eukaryota > Metazoa > Chordata > Actinopteri > Cypriniformes > Catostomidae > Xyrauchen > Xyrauchen texanus. The sequence continues at coordinate 47,268,496 of NC_068288.1, forward strand.
CCACACGATGACAAGGTCGAAAGACAGAAATGAGGAAATGGGGATTGTAATATCAGTCTGGAAAGGGTTACAAAGCTATTTCAAAGGCTCTGAGACTCCAAAGAACCCCAGTGAGAGCCATTAACTCCAAATGGAGAACACTTGGCACAGTAGTGAACCCTCCCAGAAGTGGCCGTTCTTCCAGTATTGTTGTCCCAGACGTGCTCAATGGGATTGAGATCCGGACTCTTCGCTGGCCATGGCCGAACGCTGGCATTCCTGTCTTGCAGGAGATCCCGCACAGAACGAGCAGTACGGCTGGTGGCATTGCCATGCTGGAGGGTCATGCCAGGATGAGCTGCAGGAAGGGTACCACATGAGGGAGGACCATGTCGGACCTGCTCCAAAGTACAGGCCTCGGTGTAACGGTCACTCGCGAGTCCGACTGACCACGACTCGTCAGTGAAGGGCACTTTGTGCCAGTCCTGTCTGGGCCAGCGATGGTGGGTTCGTGCCCGTAGGCTGACGTTGTTGCCAGTCCTGTCTGGGCCAGCGATGGTGGGTTTGTGCCCGTAGGCGACGTTATTGCCAGTCCTGTCTGGGCCAGCGATGGTGGGTTTGTGCCCGTAGGCGACGTTGTTGCCGGTGATGTCTGGTAAGGACCCGCCTTACAACAGGCCTCAGTCCAGCCTCTCTCAGTCGATTGCAGACAGTCTGAGGACTGATGGAGGGATTGTGCGTTCCTGGTGTACCTCGGGCAGTTGTTGATGCCATCCTGTACCTGTCCCGCAGGTGTGATGTTCGGATGATCCTGTGCAGGTTCTGATACACGTGTTCTGCCACTGCGAGGACGATCAGCTCTCCTTCCTGTCTCCATCACATAAACTTTACCGAACACGTTCTAAAATGCTAATTTGAAATGAAGAAATAAATAGAATAAAATAATAAACATGTTTACTGAAGCAACCGTGCCATTCTGGACTCGAAGCGCTGCTAGTTGAGCTAGCAATCAAGCTAACAGCGCTGGAATACGTGTATAGATGTAGGTCTGTAATACAAGTGTTCAAATGTTTTGCTTTTCAAACAATCATTAAAGTGTTTGACATCATAACAGATTAATAACAGTGAGAAAAACATTTAATGAGTCGTTGATCTCGTGATCGCGCGGTTGTTGTAGCGCCTCTAGTGTTCGGTCTCTGCTATATACAGCATATCTCTAATAACACAAGACAGGTGTTGTGATGACGGTGAAGGCAAAGAAGTATAAAACAGTGAAACAAAAACCAAACAGAGTCCAAATCGATTCTTTAGTAAAATGTTTAATTGGCAGCTAATAGAAATGTATCAGATTGTATAAATGTGTCGCCGTCCTCTGCTCACACTGCAACAAAGACACAAACCCAGTGACATGATCAGATATAAATAAACTAAACAGTTACATGTAAGCGGTCATTGTTAACAGGCATTTATAATCTGCGGTTACTGCATCACATGTCAGCGGGAAACATGCAAATATCTCAAGTGATGCAACAGAAAATCAGATTAAAGATTTCACTGCAGATGCGTCACAAACTCTGAAGTACTGTAGAGAAATGTTCACCCGCATCCTCTAAACAATGTGCAACATACGAGCTCCGATCAAGTCATGTGACCCCTTTCAACCGCAGAAAAGGGTGTCGAGAAAAGTCCTTCTTTGGAAATGCCTCGTTTACACGGAAGACCTTCAGTTATCTGATTAACAGTTATCTGATGAGTTCTTGTGCGTTCACACACAACAGGAATCGAGCGTTTCGCACGGCACGATTACATACAAACTCAACGCAAAGATGCGGATGAAGCGAATGGCGCAAGGCGAAAATGCAAAATCGCATAATTCGCGTATTTTTTGGGAGAAATCCGCATGGCGGGTCGTCACGAAAGCCTGTCAGCGCTGAGATTGTCCGGATGTCACTGACGTACTAGCAGAAGAAATCTGGAACTTTACAACTTTTATAGTATTTTTTTTTTCCTCCCATTGTCTCCCCAATTCCCAATGCGCTCTAATGGTGCGTTCACATACCTCACGAATAGAGGTGAATTTGTGGCGGGCGGAGGGAATGAAGCGAAAATGCAAAATCACTTCATTCGCGTGTCGTGAAAGCCTGTCAGCGCTGAGATTGTCCGGATGTCACTGACGTAGTAGCAGAAGAAATCTGGAAAAATGGACGAGAAAATGGTTGTAGCGGTGTGTGGACACCCGGAATTGTACGACACAACGTCAACATATCTGGGACAACAGATACAGAGCAGCAATCGTTGTGATGGTGGCTGGCGGAAAGAGAAGTTGTCGTAGAAGCCCCGCCTCCTATCCTTTTCCGGAAGAGACGGGGGAATACTCGAACGCGAGTTTAAACACAAATTTAATCCCGCGGTCAAACTCGCACGAGCAATGCGAGGCGAAATGTTTATACGTGTTGTATGTGAACGCACCTTTAGTCATCCAAAAACTTGCCTTTCACAGTCGGACTGAGCAAATCATCTCAAGCGGTTCAGTGACTGATCATGTGATCTGTGAAACACAAACTGAAAGCAACATTAATATGATGTGATATAAAGATGTCTCTTTATATAGAGTTACAATGTTTGGTTACATATTGTGCTTAAAACGTGACAAAATCAAAACTGCAATCAATCAAAATATCTTTTAAAGAACTGATGCAATGTTGTTGGGGAGAGTTTGAAATGAGAAGGCAACAGAATGGAGAGTAATCGCATTAAACACACCGCTCACACACACGCACGCACACACACACACGCGCACACACACACAGACACACACGCACGCGCGCACACACACACACAGACACACACACACACACACACGCACGCACACATACACAGTAACACACGGATATGCACGTGCACACATACACACGCACGCACACAGACACACACGCACAGACAGATATGCACGTGCACGCGCACACATACACACGCACACACACAGATACGCACGTGCACGCAGACACACGCGCGCGCACGCACACACAGACACGCACGTGCACGCATACACACGCACGCACACACATACACACGCACGCACACAGACACACACGCACACACACAGATATGCACGCGCACACATACACACGCACACACATACACACGCACGCGCACACATACACACGCACAGATACGTACGTGCACGCAGACACACACACACACGCACGTGCATACACACGCACGCACACACAGACACGCACGTGCACGCATACACACGCGCGCACACAGACACGCGCCCGCACACAGACGCGCGCACAGACATTTACTGGCGACTCAAAGGCACACAAGTGTGACACATGGTTATATGTTCTCTGTAATGAGAGAGGGGTTTATTAAACATTATCTGGATGCATAAAAATCATATAAATCTGGCATTTGTTTAAAGAGTGTGAACAAACACAAAATGACCTTTCAGAGAAAAAACAAAAACAACTAGTTTAGCTAAAACAACTACATTATCAAAAGGCAAACAGTCGGTATATTGCAACTCTCTCCACTAATCTAACTTATTATCCTCATCCATACTACATCACTTCCTGTCAAACGCCACCTGATTGGCTGACTGGTGCCAGGTCATGTGACTGAGGGATCAGGCAACACTGGCACTTCAGCGGGTACAAATTGGGGCATCTCTGTAAAGGGAAGACCTCATGCCCATCTGGAGAGAGTTAGTTAACCAATGGGCACAGCTAACTAGTTAACCCTTTCTTCCAAATGAACACTCGGTTTCAAGCCCGAGCTTAAAGGAAAATCTGAAATCATTTACACTCATGTTGTTCCAAACACGTATGACTCGGTCTCGTCTGTGGATCACAGGAGACACATTTGCTGGTCGTTTTGGAACGACATGAGTGAGTAAATAATGACGTCATTTTCATTACAACTCCATTAAAAATACACTTTGGAAACGTCTGTTATTCTGAGGCCACACCCACACGAATCGGTTTCCATTTGAAACCTCCATTAACATTTTCCCAACGTATGCCGCAACAGAGAGCGTCTTCGGAACGTTCCGGTGAAGGAAAACGCCGTTCTTTCAGAAGGGGTCACATGAGCAGAATTCCCGTCAGCATCGTTTCCCCGAGAGGAAAAACCAACACGGCCAAACCCGACATTCCCTCAGCGATCAGAACACGGCAGAGTCAGGGGCGTTCACTGAGAGACGACCACGAGTCACTATTGAATGAGATTGTGAGACAAACGATCTCTCTCCGCACACACACACACACACACACACACACACACACACACACACACACACACACACACACACACACACACACGTGACACGAGCTCAGCCGATGAGGGAACAGTTGCATATTAACTCCCGTTTCTTTAGTTTCCCTCTCGAGGAATCGAGCGGCTGCAGGTGTCGATTGTTTTCCCTCCTTCAGTCTGTAAAGTGCTTTAAAGAGACAGGAAGTGAGAAGAAATCTCCAGTCCTACACATCAATGATTGTGAATTTACATGACACAGATTTCTAGAATCTACAATAGAAATTAAGGCAAATACATAAGAGGAATTCAAGGGCTGTTCAACTACACTAGTTTAACTCGTTCTACACGACCTCTCGAACTCTCCGTTGATTTTCGATGGTTCGGTGGAGCCGTGAAGGCCTCAGATAGGTCCGCTGTGGAGTTTGGGTGCTCGACTCATTCACACGATCACTTTCCGACACTCGCGCTACGTGTGGACTGTTCACACGCCTCCGCTGGTCATACCGTTATATCAAAAATAGTGCAATTTTAGACATTAATATAAATAACTCTAAAATCGTGCTTTTATGTTTTTTTTAGCTTTCCACATACATGTATGAACATACTGTGTGTGTATATATATAGTAGCCTATATACACGCATACATTAATGCATATACCTGCGCACGCTACACGCACAATCTGAAACGCACGTCAAGTTGGCGACTCTCTCTCTTACGCCAAACACAACTGAATCAACTCTTTGTTGTGTAGCTGTTCTGCAAAGTCTCAAAGTTTAAAGTGTTCAACATTGTGCAGACCGATCAAGCAAAACAACGCCTGTGTTGCACGACACTGGATATAAAAACACATCGCCACCTTTAATGCCAATCACTTTGAAGCCTCGCGACTGACTCCGGTGGTAAATGATAAACAACGAAGGCGTGGGTCAAAATCATCAGCACACCAACCAAAAATGGTCCAAAACTGGAACCCTGGGATACCAAAAGTCACTTCTAATGGGAAGACCGCAGACTTCCAGTATTCCAAACTCTTCACGGTCATCTTTGTGGGACCGTGTCAGTATATCGAGAGCTAAGAGCGGGAACGACACGATGTGTAAATATTTCAAGTTTATCACCTCTTGTGTTTCTTCTGGGAGGTTTTGAGTGAATAAAACAGGAAGAGAAAACCTGTGGGCCTGTTGTGCATTTGGCGTGATTTTTCTCCAAGCGTGCTTTCCGCCAGTTACCCGAGAGTTTAAGGAAGCACGTCCGCGGATGCTACTGTGCCGAGACGCTAACTAGCCCTCACGCTAGCGCACATATTAACACGCTTTCCCCCGTCGTAGCACACGTCAACACGCAGAAGCCCTCAGACCTGCTGTGCTTTGTGTTTCTGTTTGTTGCGGGCGTTCCTGATGTCCGTGCGGGTGATTTGCGGCGGTGTCGGCTGCAGCACGCCCTGTACCAGCACCGCTGGCGGCACAACCGCGCTGGATTGAGTCTGCGTGTGTCGTTGTAATGACGTGGGGTGGTAGTAGTGCCCTATAACTTCACTGTAAGCGGGCGGAGCACACTCAAGCTGCCCGATGCTGATGCCCGCGTTGGCGCTGGGCATGCACAGTGACGCGTCGATGAGCGGACTGTCGAAGACGGTGCGGTTTGGAGGGGCTCGCACCGACTCTCGGTTCAGCTCCAGCTGTTGCTCCGGGTCTCTCAGCTGAAGTGTGCAGGGACCCTGATAGGGCGGCGGCTCCTCTCCGTCTGACAGCGAGATGGTCGGGGGCAGGTTGATCATGGCGTGTGGCAGGTACGGGTACGTGGGCTGGAAGCGAGACAGACGCTCACGCTGAATGTAAGACGGCATGCGGTCCGGCGGTCGAGGAGTATACGCCTGCTGCAGAGAGACAGACAGGAGAGTGAGACAGTTGAGTGAGACAGCTAATCTGAAGTGTCATAACAAAGGGTCTGAATACTTATTCCAATGTGATATTACAGTTTTTTATTTTTAATACATTTGTGGAGTGTAGATTAATGTGAAAATAAATAAATAAAGCATGTTAGCGTAAGGCTTCAACATAACAACATGTGTAAGCAGTGAAGGGGTGTGAATACTTTCTGAAGGCACCGAACACTAAACATTTTACAGATTGTGTGAAAGAAATGAAGCTTACTTCAGTCGCGGATGATCCTGGAACATCTGATGACCACAAACTGCCCTCCTGCGTTACAGGACACAAAAACACACTTAATAAGTTCATTTATTTTAACGGAGTAAAACTGAAAATACTTTCATATTGAATCATTTTTTAATGTTATATATTTTCTTTATTTAATCATTTTGAAATTCTACATTTGAAATGTTTTTGTTAGAATAGTTTCAGTAATGTTTGACATGTATTTGATGTTATTTGGAAAGTTTCCGTTTCGACACTCCTGTACTTATATTAGATTAGTGAAATATTTCTATTATACTCCTAAAACTTTATTTCCAGGTTTGAATATAAAAAACAATGTTGATTTTTCAATATGGTCACACACACACACACACACACACACACACACACTCTCTGACACACACTCACACACACGTAGTGTTTCCATGTTTTATGGGGACTTTCCATAGACATAATGGTTTTTATACTGTACAAACTTTATATTCTATCCCCTAAACCTAACCCTACCCCTAAACCTAACCCTCACAGAAAACTTTCTGCATTTTTACATTTTCAAAAAACATAATTTAGTATGATTTATAAGCTGTTTTCCTCATGGGGACCGACAAAATGTCCCCACAAGGTCAAACATTTCGGGTTTTACTATCCTTATGGGGACATTTGGTCCCCACAAAGTGATAAATACACGCTCACTCACTCACACACACACACACACACACACACACTCACTCACACAAACAGACACACGCACGCACGTACGCGTGTGAGTATATGTGTGAGTGTCTGTGAGAGAGTGTGTGTGTGTGTTAGAGAGTGTGTGTGTGTCAGAGTGTGTGTGAGTGAGAGAGTGTGTGTGTGTGTGAGTGTGTCAGAGTGTGTGTGAGTGAGAGAGTGTGTGAGCGTGTGAGAGAGTGTGTGTGAGTGTGTGTGTGTGTGAGCGTGTCAGAGTGTGTGTGTGTGAGAGAGTGTGTGTGTGAGCGTGTCAGAGTGTGTGTGTGTGAGAGAGTGTGTGAGCGTGTGTGTGAGTGTGTGAGAGAGTGTGTGTGAGTGTGTGTGTGTGTGAGCGTGTCAGAGTGTGTGTGAGTGAGAGAGTGTGTGAGCGTGTGTGTGAGTGTGTGAGAGAGTGTGTGTGAGTGTGTGTGTGTGTGTGTGTGAGAGAGTGTGTGTGTGTGAGAGAGTGTGTGAGCGTGTCAGAGTGTGTGTGAGTGAGAGAGTGTGTGTGTGTGAGAGAGTGTGTGAGCGTGTCAGAGTGTGTGTGAGTGAGAGAGTGTGTGAGCGTGTGTGTGAGTGTGTGAGAGAGTGTGTGTGAGTGTGTGTGTGTGTGAGTGTGTCAGAGTGTGTGTGTGTGAGAGAGTGTGTGAGCGTGTGTGTGAGTGTGTGTGAGTGAGAGAGTGTGTGAGCGTGTGTGAGAGAGTGTGTGTGAGTGAGAGAGTGTGTGAGCGTGTCAGAGTGTGTGTGTGAGTGTGTGTGAGAGTGTGTGAGCGTGTGTGTGAGTGTGTGAGAGAGTGTGTGTGAGTGTGTGTGTGTGAGCGTGTCAGAGTGTGTGTGTGTGAGAGAGTGTGTGAGCGTGTGTGTGAGTGTGTGAGAGAGTGTGTGTGAGTGAGAGAGTGTGTGAGCGTGTCAGAGTGTGTGTGTGTGAGAGAGTGTGTGAGCGTGTGTGTGAGTGTGTGAGAGAGTGTGTGAACGTGTGTGTGTGAGCGTGTGTGTGTGCGAGTGTGTGTGAGCGTGTGTGAGCGTGTGTGAGCGTGTGTGAGCGTGTGTGAGAGTGTGACTGTGTGTGAGCGTGTGTGAGAGTGTGAGTGTGTGTTTTCTGTGCCACTGCAGAATTTTCTACATTCTACCAATCTGTGCTTGTGAATCACATGACTGACTGTAATCGAATATATTGACATTCAAGAGTCAACACGACTTTCTCCACTCTGACTGAGAGACACATCAGAGAACATTCAGGGATGTTCAGTTCATTAACAAATCGCTCAAGAAGTGCTGAATGGATCAGTCTGAATTAAGGACAGAATCACTGAGCTCAGATGATTGGATCACAGATAAATGAGAACAAATAATGGGTTTGTGTACTTTATGAAATCAATGTTAAAATGCAACTTTAATGCTTTTTAATAAAACTTAATCTCATTCCTGTTTGGTTCATCTGACAGCATGATGCAGATTCACAGCAGCAGTTCTTACCGACGACAGGGGCAGGTGTTGTCCGCGTGCTCGTCCGTGCCGAGACATGAGCGATCGAGCAGACAGTCTGTAGTGATTCAACAGACACGTGATGACCACCACCATCATCATCATCACCACCACGATCACCAGAATCTGAACAAATTCCAACTGGGCTGGAGAGAGAGAGATAGAGAGAGAGAGAGTTAATCATGAGGTCAACAGCGAGTACATATGGAGAGAATACTGGAAAACAGCTTTTATTTCTCCTGCTCAAAACGCAAGTCAAATTTGTGTCAACTACAAAAAACATTTAATTCTAATCCTGCATCACACAAATGAAATAAAGCCAACCAAGCCCTCATTAACATGCGGTCATTAACAGAACTGCATGTTTCCTTAAAGAGACAGTACCGGTTTTAGTGTTCAACAAATCAATGTACATGGTATAAATTATGCATTAAACAAAACACCCCAAAAACACGACACCTCCGCGCAACACCCCAAAAACACGACACCTCCGCGCGCAACACCCCAAAAACACGACACCTCCGCGCGCAACACCCCAAAAACACGACACCTCCGCGCGCAACACACCAAAAACACGACACCTCCATGCGCAACACCCCAAAAACACGACACCTCCACGCGCAACACCCCAAAAACATAAAACCTCCACGCGCAACACCCCAAAAACACAACACCTCCGCGCGCAACACCCCAAAAACATAAAACCTCCACGCGCAACACCCCAAAAACACAACAACTCCACACGCAACACCCCAAAAACACAACAACTCCACACGCAACACCCCAAAAACACAACAACTCCACACGTAACACCCCAAAAACACAACAACTCCACGCACAACACCCCAAAAACACAACAACTCCACGCAGCAACACCCCAAAAACACAACACCTCCACGCGTAACACCCCAAAAACATAAAACCTCCACGCGCAACACCCCAAAAACACAACAACTCCACACGCATAACACCCCAAAAACACAACAACTCCACACGCTAACACCCCAAAAACACAACAACTCCACGACAGCAACACCCCAAAAACATAAAACCTCCACGCGCAACACCCCAAAAACATAAAACCTCCACGCGCAACACCCCAAAAACACAACAACTCCACACGCAACACCCCAAAAACACAACAACTCCACACGCAACACCCCAAAAACACAACAACTCCACGCGCAACACCCCAAAAACATAAAACCTCCACGCGCAACACCCCAAAAACACAACAACTCCACACGCAACACCCCAAAAACACAACAACTCCACGCGCAACACCCCAAAAACATAAAACCTCCACGCGCAACACCCCAAAAACATAAAACCTCCACGCGCAACACCCCAAAAACACAACAACTCCACACGCAACACCCCAAAAACACAACAACTCCACGCGCAACACCCCAAAAACACAACACCTCCACGCGCAACACCCCAAAAACATAAAACCTCCACGCGCAACACCCCAAAAACACAACAACTCCACACGCAACACCCCAAAAACACAACAACTCCACACGCAACACCCCAAAAACACAACAACTCCACACGCAACACCCCAAAAACACAACAACTCCACGCGCAACACCCCAAAAACACAACAACTCCACGCGCAACACCCCAAAAACACAACACCTCCACGCGCAACACCCCAAAAACACAACACCTCCACGCGCAACACCCCAAAAACATAAAACCTCCACGCGCAACACCCCAAAAACACAACAACTCCACACGCAACACCCCAAAAACACAACACCTCCACACGCAAAACACCAACTCCACGCGCAACACACCAAAAACACACTGAAACCTTTATCTGTAAAGCTCAGATACCTACAGGTTTAAGAATATTTGAAAACTATTGTAGGAATGAACTGGTTGAAGGTCAGTCGGCACAACCCACACCTGCATTAGATGAAGTGCTGTTGTGCTGCTGTACACTCACCGCTGCATTGTGTCTGTACACACGGCGCTGAATGAAGCTCTCCTGCATGGAGCTGCATGACCACATTCACTTCACAACTCGATCCTCTCACGTCCAGAGTCAAACTACACTAGAACCCTCAACATACCTCCAAGTGTTCCCACACGAGCACACACTGACTGACGGGACAGGGGCAGATGGGTAACTGGGGGAAGGGTCTGTGTGTCTAGACTGAATTGAACCAGTGACTCAGTTTTACATAAGAGAACAAAAAGAGTGCAAGACAGCTGATGAGATGTGTGCAACCGCTAGTGTGCCAGACGCGCAGAGAAGAGATGCCACTACAACACACATGCACACACACACACACGCACGCACAACACACACAACACACACACATCATATGAGTCGAACATGCATAACATACATTTATTAAATTAAATCCTTTTGTAGTTTAATCATCACACTAGGTCATGATTTATTTTCCAAGCGGTGGTGTGTCAGTCAGACAGAATTCTATTATCGACTTGAGATTATGTCAATAAGTACTGATACATTTAACATCGCTACTATACAACATTAATGATTGTTTATTTCATGTCCCTTTGATCTGTGTCACTTCCTTTAAACAATTCTGTTGTTTGTTATGACTTGTGTTGTTTTGTTACTTTTAAAAGAATCAATAACAAATAATATTGAAAAACAAACAGAATTACTCATATAACAGTCTGCAGGAACGGTGGTATCGACACTATGACGTCTATTTAAAGAGCCGATTTGAGCAGCTGATGAGAGCGCACACACACACACATACACACACATCAGACAGAGGGGTCACGAGGGGTCAGAGCATTACCCCTCCCCATCTCCCTCTCTCAGGTCATCATCGGTCACAGTCGAGCCACACAGTGTTAGCAAACAGACACACACACACACACACACACACACACACGCACGGATGCAGAACACACACACAGACAGAACACACACATACACACAGACAGAACACGCACACACAAAGACAGAACACACTAACACACACACAGACACAACACACACACACAGACAGAACACACACACAGACAGAACACACACACAGACAGAACACACACACAGACAGAACACACACACACACAGACAGAACACACACACACACACACACACACATACACACACACACAGACAGACACACACACACACACACACACACACACACACACACACACTTGTTGACAGCGGCAGTGCCTCAGGCGGTTGAGTAAGATGAGGTGCTGTGTGTGTGTGTGTGTGCGTGTGTGAGTGTGTGTGTTTGTTCTGTGTGTGTGTGTGAGAGAGTGTCACAAAAGTCTTTAATCGGATACATAAAGGACATTTATACCTACTTGGAGAAACTCCAGCAAGCTGAATCTTGGCTGTGAGATGTGTCAAATCCTACCACAACAAAAGCACAACCAGTGGAACAGGACAATAACCCAAACACTGCGCCACATGCACAGCACAGGAAACAACCCGCCTTTATCCATACCTACATCGTTTTCTGCATGTGTGTGTGTGTGTGTGTGTGTATATTTCATGTTACTATGCTTTGGCATAAGCTGTTCTTTTCCATGCCAATAAAGTTATCTGAATCTGAGAGAGGTCACAGGGTGTCCCACTTTACTTGCAAATTACCATGGGAATGAAAAAGCACAGAGAGAGAGACACAAAGAGAGAGAGAGACAGTCCCTCTCTCACTGACTTACGAGCGCTCACGGTGACAGAGAACACGACTGTGGGAACCTTCAGAGCGTCCGTGGGAACTTTCGGGGTGTCTGTGCAGTTTGGCCAGGTGTCTGAGAGGAGACGTGCTAATGAGGTTGATTTATCAGTAATTACAAACTGACGGTTTTGATTTTGGATGCTGATTGGTTAATACAGTGTTCCAGTTTTCAGCGGTCTGGGTTCCAGAAGTATTTTTCCCATAGACTTCCCAAAAACCTCCATTATTAAGATGTAACGCATGAACCAAACCAACCAGTTCCGAGGTGAATGTGTGTGTGAGTGTGTGTATGTGTATATGTGTGTATATGTGTTTGTGTGTGTATATGTGTGTGTGTTTGTGTGTGTATGTATGTGTGTGTATATGTGTGTGTGTATATGTGTTTGTGTGTGTATATGTGTGTGTGTTTGTGTGTGTATATGTGTTTGTGTGTGTATATGTGTGTGTGTTTGTGTGTGTATGTATGTGTGTGTATATGTGTGTGTGTATATGTGTTTGTGTGTGTATATGTGTGTGTGTTTGTGTGTGTATGTATGTGTGTGTATATGTGTGTGTGTATATGTGTTTATGTGTGTGTGTGTGTGTGTATGTGTGTGTGTATATATGTTTGTTTGTGTGTGTATGTATGTGTGTGTATATGTGTTTGTGTGTGTATATGTGTTTGTGTGTGTATGTATGTGTATATGTGTGTGTGTATATGTGTTTATGTGTGTGTGTGTGTGTATGTGTGTGTGTATATATGTGTGTGTATATGTGTTTGTTTGTGTGTGTATGTATGTGTGTGTGTGTATATGTTTATGTGTGTATATGTGTTTGTGTATGTATGTGTGTGTATATGTGTTTATGTGTGTGTGTATATATATATGTGTTTGTTT
>NC_068288.1:47286654-47305374 GCF_025860055.1 Xyrauchen texanus
ATGGCCAGACACACATAATGAACATGTTAAAGGAGAGCCGTGTCTGCTCATATCTGACTCTGCAGCTGTCAATCACTTCTGTCTCAACATTCTTCACAGGTATTAGCAAAACTCCATCACACACACACAATCACCATTTGACACTAAGTGGCGGTGACGTCACCACGACGCTTGTGCCAGGCTATGTGCACGTTAAGGCCATGTGAAGTGTCGAACGCCCGCTGGCAGGTGGTCACGGGACAGATCCAACAGGTGACACGGGTCGAATGACTGAGATGACTGGCTGATGCACCACCTGTGCCCCCTACTGTGCCAACTTGCACAGACACACACACACTCATACACACACACACTCATACACACACACACCCCTGACTCTGAAGTGATACAGCACAGGGTGTGTATATCAGTGTGTGTGTGTGTGTGTGTGTGTGTGTGTGTGTGTGTGCGCGCGCGCGCGAGTACTGTATGCACTTTTTCAGCATGTCTAGACTGCAAACAAAGGACAGTTCATTACTGTGGGGAACAAACACTGACCTACTGCCCCCAAAACACACACACACACACACACACACACACACACACACACTCCATCTGTGTGTGTGTGTGTGTGTGTGTGAGCGTGTTTGTTTGTGTGCATGTGTGTGTGGGAGCGTGTGTGAGTGTGTGTGTGTGTTTGCGCATGTTTGCGTGTGTGTGAGCGTGTTTGTGTCTGTGTGAGCGTGTTAGCGCGTGTTTGTGTGTGAGTGTGTTGGTGTTTGTGTGTCTGTGTAAGCGTGTGTGTGTGTTTGTGTGAGCGTGTGTGTGTGTGTGTTTGTGTGAGCGTGTGTGTTTGTGTGAGCGTGTGTGTGTGTGTGAGCATGTTTGTGTGAGCGTGTCTGTTTGCTCGTGTTTGTGTGTGTGAGCGTGTCTGTGTGTGTGTGTGTGTTTGCTCGTGTTTGTGTGTGTGAGCGTGTCTGTGTGAGCGTGTCTGTGTGTGTGTGTGTCTGTTTGCTCGTGTTTGTGTGTGTGAGCGTGTTTGCTCGTGTTTGTGTGTGTGTCTGTTTGCTCGTGTTTGTGTGTGTGAGCGTGTCTGTGTGTGTGTGTGTCTCCACTGACTGAAGGAAATCCTCATGTATATGAGGGCATACAGTAGTTGCAGCACACTTCTACTGATTTTACATAAAGCTAATTATAATGCCGGCAAACTAATCCAACACCTGAAGAAAACTGATCTTTCTCATTTATGCACTGCAAAAATAATGTTTCTCTTTTCCAGTAAAAATATCTAAAACATGAAAAATAAATAAATATCTACACACACTCATTCACGCACGTTATTCCTCAGGAAATGACAAAACACTGAATCTTCTACTGAAATGCACATGAGAGATGCAGGGAGCACTCGGAGCACTCGGAGGGGGACGCAGATGCAGAATACGACATGACTAATGAAATCAAATGTGTCTGTGCAGAGAGTTTAGGGGGGGGATTCTCTCAGGGGTATTTCCATATTCTCACACCCCCCCATCTGCTATTTATGGCTGCAGACACAGAGACCCTCCGTGAAGGTCAAGCTGGAAACAAAAGAACCAAAACGCCACAAAAACCTTCAACTTTCCCAAAGAACACTCGACATTCACATCAGCACCGACAGGACACAAATCTTTCATGAACGAAACTCAGAATCCACCAAAAGTGCCCAAGAATGCCGTTTAAGTCGGCGGCTCACCAAAAGACTTATTAATGTCAGTGATCTATTTCTAGGAAAAACAGTCCGTTTATAATCCTTTGAGTGATCTGAGAGGAGTTTACTACGGTAATATCGCTGTTTTATAAGAGAAGTCACGGATGATTTTACGACCTGAAGGCGTCCGTTTACGGTTCTCTCCATTTATTTGTATATCATCAGCAAACTGTCGTAAAATGCTAGTTAACGATTACAGCCGTTACGCTCTCCCCAATGATTGCACCGTGTAGGTTATCTCAGCACTAGAAGATCTCTGACGGCGCTGAGAATCACCTGTTTGCATGTCTGAGAAATGTTAATGACCTGCCGTTCCTCGGCCTGCAGCACATTACTGTCGGTTGCCGTGATGTGTGAGGCGAGATTCGAGGGATTTCAGCGACTGAAGTTCACCTGAGGTTGGAGTGTAAATCCATGTTGGCACGCGAGCACCTTCAAACGGCTGAATATGAGAAACAAAGCCGATCTCGCCACTGCGCACTGCCAACAGATACCAGCGTACGGCCGAGAGACCAGAGAGACATGGAGACAGAGAAGATAGTTTTACCTTCACCTGCCAGTCTGGTTAATTACTAACACACACACACACACACGGACCGGAACTGTTAATTAGAGCTGCAACTAACGATCATTTTAATAATCGATTAATCTAACGATTGCTGATGTTCTTCAGGATAAGAACCACACAGACACATTTATTATTATTCAATAAGTCTCGAGCCTCCTCGTGGTCACTATAATGTGGTTCTCGCTCTCGGTGGGGCGTGTGGTGAGTGACTCCAGTCAGGTCTCCTTAGCAACCAAATTGGCCCGGTTGCTAGGGCGGGTAGAGTCACATGGGGTAACCTCCTCGTGGTCACTATAATGTGGTTCTCAGCTCTCGGTGGGTCAGTGTGGTGAGTGACTCCAGTCAGGTCTCCTTAGCAACCAAATTGGCCCGGTTGCTAGGGCGGGTAGAGTCACATGGGGTAACCTCCTCGTGGTCACTATAATGTGGTTCTCACTCTCGGTGGGGCGTGTGGTGAGTGACTCCAGTCAGGTCTCCTTAGCAACCAAATTGGCCCGGTTGCTAGGGCGGTAGAGTCACATGGGGTAACCTCCTGCGTGGTCGCTATAATGTGGTTCTTGCTCTCGGTGGGGCGTGTGGTGAGTGACTCCAGTCAGGTCTCCTTAGCAACCAAATTGGCCCGGTTGCTAGGGCGGTAGAGTCACATGGGGTAACCTCCTCATGGTCACTATAATGTGGTTCTCGCCTCGGTGGGGCGTGTGGTGAGTGGCTCCAGTCAGGTCTCCTTAGCAACCAAAGACATCAAGCCTCAGGCTTGATGTCATGACATTTGGACACGGGATGCCTTCATAACATCACGCCTGGAGCATGTGCATTAACATGCTATTTTATAGCACATACAACTTCTGTTGACCATTTCTGAGCCGTTATTGTAAAGGTGCTTTTTATGGTCATGTGGCAGGTGGACAGACCCAGTCCTCGTTCACTTTATTGTACTTCTATATTCTTAGTCACTTTTTATGTTATACTGAAAAAATAAAGCATATGAGTTTGGACAATCTGTTTCACAGCTGGAAGAGATCCAGTCAGTTACTCACGTCTGATTATAACGTCTCTCTGTGTGGATGTGCTGCTAATTGCAGGGCTGAGTTTGACTCTGTCACAATGTTTCCTCTCCGCCGCGCTGTGGTGACATCATCCGTCTCGCTGCATTCAGTCATTGGGAACGCTCCAGCTTTTCTGTGAAATGTTGTCTCGCACGTGTCGTGACTTGTTCGGTAGATTCATCCGACTGAGAAACGCTGGTTGTAACTCCAGTGGAGTTCCCATCCTGACTGTGACAGATGTTGACGGCTCCAGTGTTGTGTCTGACTGCAGGTGTGATGTTATCTCTCTGCAGTATCACTCAACTTGTGTGCTTTACACCAGCATCCAGTTACAGAACATCATGAGAAATCCTGAAACCTGTTTTCCCTCTTCCTCGTCTTTCCTCTGTTATATCATTTAAAAACATGATCTACAGTAAGAGAGTTACAGGTGCATAGATCTGTCTGTCCCTCGAGCATGTGCAACCCACACCAGGAAATCATTGGGTGTGTGACGTGTATTTGTCTCTGTCATATACACAATGCGATGTACTAATCTTTGCACCAGGTCCTGCCATCCTGTTCTTTTTCTCCCCACTTTGTAACGCCCAATTCCCAATGCGCTCCAAGTCCTCGTGGTGGTGTAGTGACTCGCCTCAATCTGGGTGGTGGAGGACAAATCTCAGTTGCCTCTGCGTCTGAGACCGTCAATCCGCGCATCTTATAACGTGACTTGTTGAGCGCGTTACCATGGAGACGTAGCGCATGTGGAGGCTTCACGCTATTCTCCGCGGCATCCACACACAACTCACCACATACTCCACCGAGAGCGAGAACCACATTATAGTGACCATGAGGAGGTTACCCCATGTGACTCTACCCTCCCTAGCAACCGGGCCAATGTGGTTGCTAAGGAGACCTGACTGGAGTCACTCACCACACGCCCCACCGAGAGCGAGAACCACATTATAGCGACCACGAGGAGGTTACCCCATGTGACTCTACCCTCCCTAGCAACCGGGCCAATGTGGTTGCTAAGGAGACCTGACTGGAGTCACTCACCACACGCCCCACCGAGAGCGAGAACCACATTATAGCGACCACGAGGAGGTTACCCCATGTGACTCTACCCTCCCTAGCAACCGGGCCAATTTGGTTTCTAAGGAGACCTGACTGGAGTCAATCAGCACACCCTGGGTTCAAACTCACGACTCCAGGTGTGATAGTCAGTGTCTTTACCACTGAGCTACACAGACCCACATTTTTTTTGGTCATTTCTGAGCAAATAAACAATTATCAGGCTGTATACTGAAAGTCAACAGGCTGAAAAATAGAATTATAATTCTAACGCCCCAGTCATACGGTTGCTTGGGTAGATCATACCCCACACCTGGTCACTATGAACTGTTGTTATATGGCAAAAAGCTGTGTGAAGATTCTTCAAAATCTCCTTTTGTGTTCCACAGAAGAAAGAGATACATTATGACAGCACTGTCACATTTTATTCTAGTTTCAAAGGGCGCCGTGACCAAAACTAAATTGATAACCGGCGCTTTAAGGACACAGTTGTGCTCCTGATTTTATTAAGCCGTAGGTTTAAACACTCAAGAGTTGAATCAAGGGCAGCGCTCTCAAACACACAGATGTTTCCTCTTCCTGTCGTGTGAAGAACAGCACAGAGTCATTTCCTCTCTTCCATTTGTGTCCGTAAGAGCCGCCTCGGCCCTCACAGAGAGACACAGAACATGCTGCAGGGTCAAGGGTGGAGAACGAACTCCAAATAAACACCTGATAGGAAACACACACAGACAAAACACGCCAGAAGAGTGCACAACATCTTGAGAAAGTCATGAGGGTCAACATGACCGATATACTGCGAGTTACTAAGAGAGAAATCAGCACAAACACAAGACACATTCAGTTGAAGCCTTGAAGGTTTTGAGTCACACAATGAGTGGCGTTCACTAATTATTAGTGGTGCTTGCCTAAGGCATCACTATTGTTCTCTTGCATACTTATTATTCTTCTTTTATTATTCCACATAAAGTTTGGCACGCTACTCCTCCCGCAGCTTTTGTCACAGACCCGAGTGAGGCGTCAAATAGTGCGGCTCATTGAGGAGAGGTGTGCTGTATCTTTTCTAAGCGTATCGGTGTACGATGTTCACACAGCGGACGAAAAAGTGGTTAAAAAAGTCCCATTGACTCAACATTGCGGAATGTTCGAAATTTAAATCACACAGACACAAAAGGGCCTGACAGCCCTGCGTCTCTCCCTCAGAGGATTTATATAATCCAGCAGCCAATAAGTAATGACCTAAAATCTTCATAGCTACACCCTAAAACATGCTAAAAAATGTGCTAGCATCATACTAACAAATGTTAGCATTGCCTAGCAAAGTGTTAAAACATGCTAAAAACGTGCTAGCATCATGCTAACACACGTTAGCATCGACTAATGAAGTGCTAAAACATGCTAAAAATGTGCTAGTATCATGCTAACACATGTTAGCATTGCCTAGCGAAGTGCTAAAACATGATAAAAACGTTGCTAGCATCATGCTAACACATGTTAGCATCGCCTAGCTGAAGTGTTAAATCATGCTAAAAAGCGTGTTAGCATCATGTTATCACATGCTAGCATTGCCTAGTGAAGTGCTAAAAGCGTCTAAAAGCGTGCTAAGCAACATGCTAACACATGCAAGCATCTCCTAGCGAAGTGTTAAAACATGCAAAATATGTGCTAAGCATCAGGCTAACACATGCTAGTATCACCTAGCTGAAATGCTAAACAAGCTAAAAACATGTCAACACATGCTAGTATCACCTAGCGAAGTGCTAAAACATGCTTAAAACTTGCTAGTATCCTGCTAACACATGCTAGCATCACCTAGCAACATACTAAAACATGCTAGCATCCTGCTAACAACATTCTATGACCAATATTTTAGTGCTTAACAACAAGTTAGAAAATGCTATTTAACTGAGTTTTGCCACGGCAAGCACCACTCACATTTTCTTCAGGAAATGTACCTATCTAGTTATTATTACTGCTCCCCAATTACAGTACATGTATCAATCTTCAGCACATAACGTCCGTGTTGGGGACAAAAATACATTTTCATATCAAGCAGCTTGTTGAGGTGTGCCGTTACTTTTCGAGCTTATCCGATTTGGAGTCTGTTTTATAAAGTCAGAGATCAGTAATATTGTAGCTCACCAGGTCTTTGAAAGCTGCCATGTTCTAGGTTAAATGTATGTTTGTAATCCCTACAACTGGGCCAAGAACTGGACATTAATATGAATTCTATTGACACCACATTGTTTACAAGACCGCCGTGAAGCTCTGGAGGGTCAGACATTGGATAAGAGGAAAACCACCACACCTGCCAGCTGTAATATCCTGTTAGAAGGAAAACGTTCCCCTGATCTCGACCAGACCCCCATCACACAACACGGCTTCAGATACACAAGGAGCTGATGTGATTTGCGGTGTTGTTGCAGTGGAGGCGGTTAGTGGGTGTTCTGTGTCACTGATACATCGAGACATTTCAATGAGACACAAACGCATCAGAGAGGAGGTCCTGTTCCCGTAAACACTCGGCGGGAGGCGGCTGTGTTTGCTCACGTCTAATTTGTGTTTCTCGTTAACCATTACCCCCCGCACTAATCCCATGTCTTCCACAGATCATCCGGGGGGTGCAAGAGCCTTTCATCTGTGGGTGAATCACACCAAAATTGTCAAGAACAGATCATATTTCATATTTCACTATAAAATCACAAGACAGACAGATATATAGAAAAGACAGACACATATTGATACAGAAAAACAGACAGAAAAGACAGACACATATTGATAGACAGACAAACAGACAGATTGATAGACAGGTACATAGACTGACAGACAGATAGAGATATTGATAGACAGACAGACAAATAGAGAGACAGACAGATAGATAGACAGACAGATAGACAGACAGAAAAGACAGACACATATCGATAGACAGACAGGAAGATAGACAGACAGACAAATAGAGAGAGAGAGAGAGAGAAAGATAGACATATTTATAGACAGACAGATTGAAAAGACAGACACATATTGATAGACAGACAGACAAACAGACAGGCAGATAGACAGACAGACAGATAGAGATATTGATAGACAGAAAAATAGAGATAGATAGATATATTGATAGACAGACAGACAGATATATAGAAAAGACAGACAGACAGGCAGACAGATAGATTGACAGACAGATAGAAAAGACAGACACATATTGACAGACAGACAGACAGACAAATAGAGAGAGATAGATAGACAGACATATTTATAGACAGACAGACAGATAGATAGAAAAGAGAGACAGACAGACAGATATAAAAGACAGACAGACATACAGGCCGATAGACAGACAGACAGACAGACTAATAGACAGACAGATTTCCTTAATTCTCATAACCTTCCTTAAGGAGAACAATAATAATATATTACAGTACCATAACTGTCCACAAGATGTATTATTTCACATTAAAGTGATAATAATTTGCCGGTGAATGTGCTTAAGTTTCCAAAAAATAAAATCTTAACGTCATAACAACAGGAGTATACGAGGTTACTCGCCTCAATCCGAGTGGCAGAGGACAAGTGTCAGTTGCCTCCGCTTCTGAGAGCATCAATCCGCGCATCTGATCACGTGACTCGTTGTGCATGACACCGCGAAGACTCACAGCATGTGGAGGCTCATGCTACTCTCCACGATCCACACACAACTCGCCACACGCCCCATTGAGAGAACCACTAATCACCACCACGAGGAGGTTACCCCATGTGACTCTACCCTCCCTAGCAACCGGGCCAATTTGGTTACCCCATGTGACTCTACCCTCCCTAGCAACCGGGACAATTTGGTTACCCCATGTGACTCTACCCTCCCTAGCAACCGGGACAATTTGGTTACCCCATGTGACTCTACTCTCCCTAGCAACCAGGCCAATTTGGTTACCCCATGTGACTCTATCCTCCCTAGCAACCGGCCCAATTTGGTTACCCCATGTGACTCTACTCTCCCTAGCAACCGGGACAATTTGGTTACCCCATGTGACTCTACCCTCCCTAGCAACCGGGACAATTTGGTTACCCCATGTGACTCTACCCTCCCTAGCAACCGGGACAATTTGGTTGCTAAGGAGACCTGACTGGAGTCACTCAGCACACCCTGAATTCAAACTCACGACTCCAGCTGTGATAGTTTGCAGTGGTCTCTTAATTTTTCCGGAGCTGTATATATTGATTTGATTTGGGGTTCAATGTGAGCAGGACATTTTCGTGAGAATCACCCTCCCCCTTTTCTGTCTAACATCATTCTGGGTATGGAGAGATTGAGTGATGTGCAGTATTTCAGTGAGACTCACAGATGTGTGTGTGTGTGTCTGTATTTATCAGTCTGGTTTAGAAAGAGTTGAAGTGCGTTTCATGAATCACTTCCAGGGAAATGTTAAATCCTTAAATCTGCTTAAGGCAATGAAACAAACAGCCTCAGATCTCTCATTACAACAATAACATAGAAACTCCTTCAGCAGCTCATACCAACAAGCCACCACAAGAAAACTCACATTCATTCCGATTCGCTCGCAACCACTTCTGGAGAATGAGGTTCTGTAGAGGAAATGGCTTGTGTTTACAACAGACAACAGTAAATAAAAACCATCAATCACATCGATGGAGAAATCTTGAAGAATGCACCGATATTAGGGGGGCCTGAGTATCTCAGCGAGTATTGACGCTGACTATCACACCTGGAGTCGCGAGTTTGAATCCAGGATGTGTTGAGTGACTCCAGTCATGTCTCCTTGGCAACCAAATTGGCCCGGTTGCTAGGGAGGGTAGTGTCACATAGGGTAACCTCCTCGTGGTCACTATAATGTGGTTCTTGCTCTCAGTGGGGCATGTGGTGAGTGACTCCAGTCAGGTCTCCTTAGCAACCAAATTGTCCCGGTTGCTAGGGAGGGTAGAGTCACATGGGGTAACCAAATTGGCCCGGTTGCTAGGGAGGGTAGAGTCACATGGGGTAACCAAATTGGCCCGGTTGCTAGGGAGGATAGAGTCACATGGGCTAATCAAATTGGCTGGTTGCTAGGGAAGGTAGAGTCACATGGGGTAACCAAATTGGCCGGTTGCTAGGGAAGGTAGAGTCACATGGGGTAACCAAATTGGCAGGTTGCTAGGGAGGGTAGAGTCACATGGGGTAACCAAATTGGCAGGTTGCTAGGGAGGGTAGAGTCACATGGGGTAACCAAATTGGCCGGTTGCTAGGGAGGGTAGAGTCACATGGGGTAACCAAATTGGCAGGTTGCTAGGGAGGGTAGAGTCACATGGGGTAACCAAATTGGCAGGTTGCTAGGGAGGGTAGAGTCACATGGGGTAACCTCTTCGTGGTTGCTATAATGTGGTTCTCGCTCTCGGTGGGGCGTGTGGTGAGTGACTCCAGTCAGGTCTCCTTAGCAACCAAATTGGCCCGGTTGCTAGGGAGGGTAGAGTCACATGGGGTAACCAAATTGGCCCAGTTGCTAGGGAGGGTAGAGTCACATGGGGTAACCAAATTGGCCCGGTTGCTAGGGAGGGTAGAGTCACATGGGGTAACCAAATTGGGTCGGTTGCTAGGGAGGGTAGAGTCACATGGGGTAACCTCCTCGTGGTCACTATAATGTGGTTCTCGCTCTCGGTGGGGCGTGTGGTGAGTTGTCTGTGGATGCCGCGGAGAATACTGTGAAGCCTCCACACGTGCTACGTCTCCACGGTAACACGCTCAACAAGTCACGTGATGTGATGCGCGGATTGACGGTCTCAGACGCAGAGGCAACTGAGATTCGTCCTCCGCCACCCGGATTGAGGCGAGTCACTACACCACCACGAGGACTTGGAGCACATTGAGATTTGGGCGTTCCACATTGGGAGAAAATCATAATTTAAAATAAGGACGCACCGATTTAACAATACAGAATTTTTGGCCAATGCAGATAGTTGATAATTATGTCATGGTTGATATCAAACTTAAATGGCATATATTATAAATATATCCTGTCCTGTCTGTTGTCTATATGCTTTCATTGAAATATACAGTAAGGACACAGATGACGATGTAAATCATTTCAATTTTGCACTTTGGCACGTTTTTGGACTCTTAATAAATACTTCTTACAATATCTGCCAATTCAGACCAATAATGATAATCAAATAATAATAATAATAATAATAATAAATAAAATACACTTACAGTATTTGACCTTTAATGATAAAGTCATCATCGATATATTGTGCATCTTACATGAAGGTTTGCGTTTATTTTTCATTCCTTGTTTTTGTCATTTCACTCGCTTTTACTTCGAGAACATTTCCTCAAGCATGACTGAACATCTGTCCAGACAAACGATAAGACACAGAAAACAGAGATTGCTTTGACTCATGATGGACACAGCGAGAGAGATCTGTGTAAAAACATCCTTTGAAGAACTGAATTATTTGTACAGAGAGAGATTATGAAGCAAATGGAGATGCTGGACGGGACAACATGTTCTACTTTGGAATTTCGCATTTTGGATATTTTCCCATGATACCGAGTTCATGCACTGCATCTGAAGAAGTCTCACCGACATCTCGTGATTACAGTTTCTGCAAGACGGTTAATCGTGTGTCCTCAAAGAAATTCCACCAATGAGTGAGTTTGCAGGACTACAGGGGGCAGCTGTGTGAACAATACGTTAGTCACTACAAATTAAGTATTAGTCGGGCAACACCCAGACGGGGTTTTTGGAGCAGACAGTCAACAGAGAAGTGTCTGCCTGACACGCCTGCTGACAGCAAACACCACATCATCCACAGAGAAGCCTGAGGGATCAAAAGTGCAATTCCTCTAATGCACTTTAATAGAGTGCTCCATATATAAACTCATCAGTTATGTGAGGCACACGTGAAGTAAACAGAACAACAATGAAAACAGCTCATGGAATCATTAATCCACGCAGACAGTGTAAACTTTGTAAATTAGTTCATGAAAATGTGTATATCAGATGATCTGCCGGTGACATCATACTTTCTTTGCATATAGCTGAAGGCCACTGCAGTTTGACCGGACTTAAAGGGGCAGTTCACCCAAAAATTACAATTCTGTCATCATTTATTCACCCTCATGTCATCCCAGATGTGTGTGACTTTCTTTCTTCTGCAGAACACAAATTAGATTTTTAGAAGAATATTTCTGCTCTGTAGATCCTTACAATGCAAGTGAATGGTGACCAGAACTTTGAAGCTCCAAAAAGCACATAAAGGCAGCATGAAAGTAATCCAGTGGTTTAATCCATGTCTTCAGAAGTGATATGATAGGTGTGGGTGAGAAACAGATCAATGTTTAAGTCATTTTTACAAAATATTCTCCTCCCTGGCAGTAGGTGGCGATATGCACAAATAATGTATTTATTCACTCAGTGTGTGTGTGTGACGTGACGTGACTCACAGTGTGTGTGTGTGACGTGACTCTCAGTGTGTGTGTGACGTGACTCTCAGTGTGTGTGTGACGTGACGTGTGTGACATGACTCTCAGTGTGTGTGTGTGACGTGACTCAGTGTGTGTGTGTGACGTGACTCTCAGTGTGTGTGTGTGACGTGACGTGTGTGACGTGACTCACAATGTGTGTGTGTGACTCACAGTGTGTGTGTGTGAAGTGACTCACAGTGTGTGTGTGTGACGTGACTCACCGTGTGTGTGTGTGACGTGACTCACCGTGTGTGTGTGTGTGTAACGTGACTCTCAGTGTGTGTGTGTGTGTGTGTGACGTGACTCACAGTGTGTGTGTGTGACGTGACTCACAGTGTGTGTGTGTGACGTGACTCACCGTGTGTGTGTGTGTGTGTGTGTGACGTGACTCACCGTGTGTGTGTGTGTGACGTGACTCACCGTGTGTGTGTGTGTGTGTGTGTGAGACGTGACTCACCGTGTGTGTGTGTGACGTGACTCACCGTGTGTGTGTGTGACGTGACTCACCGTGTGTGTGTGTGACGTGACTCACCGTGTGTGTGTGACGTGACTCACCGTGTGTGTGTGACGTGACTCAGTGTGTGTGTGTGACGTGACTCAGTGTGTGTGTGTGACGTGACTCAGTGTGTGTGTGTGACGTGACTCACCGTGTGTGTGTGTGTGACGTGACTCACCGTGTGTGTGTGTGTGTGTGACGTGACTCACAGTGTGTGTGTGACGTGACTCTCCGTGTGTGTGTGACGTGACTCTCCGTGTGTGTGTGTGACGTGACGTGACTCTCCGTGTGTGTGTGTGTGACGTGACTCTCCGTGTGTGTGTGTGACGTGACGTGACTCACCGTGTGTGTGTGTGACGTGACTCACAGTGTGTGTGTGTGTGACGTGACTCACCGTGTGTGTGTGACGTGACTCACAGTGTGTGTGTGACGTGACTCACAGTGTGTGTGTGTGACGTGACTCACAGTGTGTGTGTGTGACGTGACTCACAATGTGTGTGTGTGACGTGACTCACAATGTGTGTGTGTGACGTGACTCACAATGTGTGTGTGTGACGTGACTCACAATGTGTGTGTGTGACGTGACTCACAATGTGTGTGTGTGACGTGACTCACAATGTGTGTGTGTGACGTGACTCACAATGTGTGTGTGTGTGTGTGACGTGACTCTCCGTGTGTGTGTGTGTGACGTGACTCACCGTGTGTGTGTGTGTGACGTGACTCACCATGTGTGTGACGTGACTCTCCGTGTGTGTGACGTGACTCTCCGTGTGTGTGTGTGTGACGTGACTCACCGTGTGTGTGTGTGTGACGTGACTCACCGTGTGTGTGTGTGACGTGACTCACAGTGTGTGTGACATGACTCTCCGTGTGTGACGTGACTCACCGTGTGTGTGTGTGACGTGACTCACCGTGTGTGTGTGTGACGTGACTCACCGTGTGTGTGTGTGTGTGACGTGACTCACCGTGTGTGTGTGTGTGTGACGTGACTCTCCGCGTGTGTGTGTGTGTGACGTGACTCTCCGTGTGTGTGTGTGACGTGACTCTCCGTGTGTGTGTGTGACGTGACTCTCCGTGTGTGTGTGTGACGTGACTCTCCGTGTGTGTGTGTGTGAGGTGACTCTCCGTGTGTGTGTGTGTGTGTGACGTGACTCTCCGTGTGTGTGTGTGTGTGTGTGACGTGACTCACAGTGTGTGTGTGTGATGTGACTCTCCGTGTGTGTGTGTGACGTGACTCTCCGTGTGTGTGTGTGACGTGACGTGACTCACAGTGTGTGTGTGTGACGTGACTCTCCGTGTGTGTGTGTGTGTGTGTGACGTGACTCACAGTGTGTGTGTGATGTGACTCTCCGTGTGTGTGTGTGTGTGTGTGTGTGTGTGTGTGTGACGTGACTCTCCGTGTGTGTGTGTGTGACGTGACTCACAGTGTGTGTGTGTGATGTGACTCTCCGTGTGTGTGTGTGACGTGACTCTCCGTGTGTGTGTGTGACGTGACTCTCCGTGTGTGTGTGTGACGTGACTCTCCGTGTGTGTGTGTGTGTGACGTGACTCTCCGTGTGTGTGTGTGTGACGTGACTCTCCGTGTGTGTGTGTGACATGACTCTCCGTGTGTGTGTGTGTGTGACGTGACTCGCACAAGAAATCCGCTCTGATGGATTATTTTGACATGCGCCAAAATAAAGATTTTTCAAATACACATCATCATTCTTACTAACATGAATCACAATTTTACAGCAGTAACAGTAACTGTGGCATTTTGAAAAATGTTTTGCAGTTTCAGTATTAAATATGGTCATCTATTACAGTGGCTCTTAAACCGGTCTCGGAGGCCCCTCACTACACATTTTGGATGTCCCTCAATCGAACAGCTCATTAGTGGAGACTCCAAGACTTAAATTGGGTCAGAAAAGACAACATGCCAAATGTGCAGTGCTGGAGGGCCTACAGGACCTGTTTGAGAGCCACTGATCTGTTGGAAACTGGAATCTATTACTTGTTTTTAGTACAACTGTGGAAGTTGTAGTTAAAGTTTCTAAATGTGTTTAGGGTATTTTTCAGCAAGACTAGTTATAATATTCAGAAGAACACTGCTTTGTTAGGTCTGTCCTGGTTGGGTTATGTTAAACGTTATCGATAGGACGATGTTATCGGATACCGACGACGTCTTGCAAAGATCCCGATGCCGATTGTGACACTCAATTGACAGACAATGATCGACAATAAACAGCAAAAACAATGATCTGGGAAGTGAATGTATTAAACAGTGTCCAGTGCCCAAACTATCATAGAACTCTTAAATTAAATGAATCAAGTGTCCTATACTTGCACAATGCACATAATTGATTTCAATATAATATTTATGTATGTTGTGTCTCTTTCTCATTTGTGAGACACTTCGGATAAAATATCTGCTAAACGACTAAATGCAAGCGTCTCTTAAAACACGGTTACTGTCTCTTTAAGAACAGCGCATCTCACATTGAACGCACTGTAGTTCTGTGCCGTTTTGGAGAGATGAAGATACAATGGCATGATGTAATACTATCAAGTAGGATATTATTTTGCTTTGTGACAAAGACGATATTAAAGATATTTGTTATCATAGACCTAGGCTACACATTGTCCTGGATGTCACTCAGTATTACCATTACGATTATGGAATTAAACAATGCTGTAAAATGTTTTTGCACTTAGCCGTTTTTTTTAATTGGGAGTGCTGAGTGACTCCAGTCAGGTCTCCATAACAACCAAATTGGCCCAGTTGCTCGGGAGGTTAGAGTCACATGGGGTAACCTCCTCGTGGTCACTATAATGTGGTTCTCGCTCTCGGTGGGGCGTGTGGTGAGTGACTCCAGTCAGGTCTCCATAGCAACCAAATTGTCCCGGTTGCTAGGGAGGATAGTCACATGGGGTAACCTCCTCGTGGTCACTATAATGTGGTTCTCGCTCTCGGTGGGGCGTGTGGTGAGTGACTCCAGTCAGGTCTCCTTAGCAACCAAATTGGCCGGTTGCTAGGGAGGGTAGAGTCACATGGGGTAACCTCCTCGTGGTCACTATAATGTGGTTTTCGCTCTCGGTGGGGCGTGTGGCGAGTTGTGTGTGGATGCCGTGGAGAATAGCGTGAAGCCTCCACATGCGCCACGTCTCCGCGGTAACACGTTCAACAAGTCACATGATAAGATCTTGCTGATTGGCGGTCTCAGGCGTGGAGGCAACTGAGATTAGATCCTCCGACATCCGGATTGAGGCAAGTCACTACACCACAAGAACTTATAGAGCATTAGGAATTGGGTGTTCCAAATTGGGAGAATGTTTTTAATCTTTTTATTAAATAACTCATACCTTATTAAATAGGGTATAGATTTTGTAATACAAAAATGAAACAAATAATTATTAAACCAAAATGATTAAGCTCGGTTTGATTTCACATGGCACCTTAAAGTAAAACAATTTCTACGTCGAATTCAAAAGGTTCTACATACTTGGATGGTAAAACATAACTCATATTCAATGTAAACATGAAAGGAAATGTAGTAATTATGTTACATAATAAATAAATGCAATTATGTATTAAACCAACTTCGCATATGTGTATGACCGTATACGTCAATCCCCACTAAAGAATATTTTTTACTTGGGAAAAACCCTGAAATATTGATCCATTTCTCACCCACACCTGTCATAACTCTTCTGAAGACATGGATTAAACCACTGGATTAATTTTATGCTGCCTTTATGTTCTTTTTTGAGCTTCAAAGTTCTGGTCCCCATTCACTTGCATTGTATGGACCTACAGAGCTGAAATATTCTTCTAAAAATCTCATTTGTGTTCTGCAGAAGAAAGAGAGTCACACATTTGGAACGGCATGAGGATGAGTAAATGATGACAGAATTTTCACATTTGGGTGAACTGCCCCTTTAAATTTTTTAAAGTACATAATTATGTAAATGATCATCTTGACAACTCTTTCAGACACCTATTTAGTTGAATCATACAGTAGATTGTGTGAGAAGGTCCAGAGATGAGAGATGTTGTGGTTTAATGTGATCTAATGATGATTATAGGCCGACCGCGTCACTCCACGGATCCTTCCACCGAATCAAATAGTCCCCGTGAAAAGTTTCGGAGGAGTTTACAGAGACCTCACACAATTAATGTAGAGTCTAAATTAAGAAAATGAATAATTAGTGATGTATTCATGTGTGTTACAGAGCTGAACGGCGAACGCCAATCCGAATTGAACTGCTCCCGTGTCGTTCGGTCCGCTCGGTTCGGATTCAGCCGCTTGTGAAGTTCGACACAACACTGACAGAAAACGAGTTAAAAGTGTTCAGAGATACTCACTGATCGCCATACTCTGGAATGAAGTGGATCGCTTGCAGTCACATGTACAGGAGACATTGGTGTGAGTGTCGGTGGTTCCGTTCATCAGACCCATGAAGCTGAACATTGAAACGATCCCGCGGATCGACGTGGAAAACGGACGGCGCTCGCTCTCGCTTCACCGCGGCGTTCCTTTAGCCGACGTCCCTCCACCCCCGTCCCGCTGTCCTGCCTCTGTGCTCCAGTCTTCCCGCTGTTATTCCCAGACGGTCTGTGCTACTTTCCACCCCGTCTGGCGGCGTGACGGACTTGTGCGGCACATCATTCAAGTCCAAGTTGGCTGGGAAGCGGCGGAGGGCGGGGCTTGTAGACACGGGGCGGGGCTTATGTGCAGACAGGATGACGTCAATGCCAGACTTGGCCTTTCACAGAGCGCATGAGCCAGTTGGCATTAATACAAATGCTGTTTTGTTTTTATGATTTGCCCTGCAACTACTTAATTTATTTAATTATTATTATTTTTGGCATTGAGTTTGCACGCTTAAAATGAAAGCATAACCCGAACACTTTTATTTAATTCATCTCATCAAAAGTTGTCATAATGACATATTCATAAATGTAAATATACTAGTAGAACACAAAGTCATACATTACAGGGGCAAAAAATGTCACAAAAACTGAGATATAGTTTATTTTTTAAATAAAACATTTAGATTTTTTCAAATTAAATATTGACAATTAAAGAAAAAGAAAAAAAATTCTGCCACTGATAGAAAACCAGCTTTTGGTTCTAAAGTCATTTATGTGCTTTAATTCACATTCTTTGTTTTGTGGGTTTTTCCCCGTTGGCTTGTTTTTTTCTCTTTTGCCTTCATTTGATATTTTTTCTTCTCTTTTTATCTCTTGTGTTGTATAATGTTATTGTTCAATGAATTAAAAAAAGAAGCCAATGAAAGAGAACATTTTTGAATCTATTTTAAATTTATGTGGACAAAGATTAGCAAGACATTTAAAGGCTCGCATGTTTCAAAATAGTTTTAAAGATAAGACACCAAGCTATTTTTTTAAATGTATCTATGCTGAAAAAAACAAGCTCAGAATCAAACATATTTACAACATTTTTAGCTTGACTTAATTTGCATTAACGTGTAAAACACACAATATTAATTATCAGGTGAACAAGGGGGTCTGGGTATCTCCATGAGTACTGACGCTGACTATCACACCTGGAGTTGTGAGTTTGAATCCAGAGCGTGCTGAGTGACTCCAGCCAGGTCTCCATAGCAACCAAATTGGCCCAGTTGCTAGGGAGGGTAGAGTCACATGGGGTAACCAATTTGGCCTGGTTGCTAGGGAGAGTAGGGTCACATGGGGTAACCACATTTAACTGGTTGCTAGGGACGGTAGAGTCACATGGGGTAACCAATTTGGCCTGGTTGCTAGGGAGGGTAGAGTCACATGGGGTAACCAAATTGGGCCAGTTGCTAGGGAGGGTAGAGTCACATGGGGTAACCACATTTGCCTGGTTGCTAGGGAGGGTAGAGTCACATGGGGTAACCAAATTGGGCCAGTTGCTAGGGAGGGTAGAGTCACATGGGGTAACCAAATTGGGCCAGTTGCTAGGGAGGGTAGAGTCACATGGGGTAACCAAATTGGGCCAGTTGCTAGGGAGGGTAGAGTCACATGGGGTAACCAAATTGGGCCAGTTGCTAGGGAGGGTAGAGTCACATGGGGTAACCACATTTGCCTGGTTGCTAGGGAGGGTAGAGTCACATGGGGTAACCAAATTGGCCCGGTTGCTTGGGAGGGTAGAGTCACATGGGGTAACCACATTTGCCTGGTTGCTAGGGAGGGTAGAGTCACATGGGGTAACCAAATTGGCCCGGTTGCTTGGGAGGGTAGAGTCACATGGGGTAACCAAATTGGCCCGGTTGCTAGGGAGGGTAGAGTCACATGGGGTAAACAAATTTGCCTGGTTGCTAGGGAGGGTAGAGTCATATGGGGTAACCAAATTGGCCCAGTTGCTAGGGAGGGTAGAGTCACATGGGGTA
>NC_068288.1:47305874-47320874 GCF_025860055.1 Xyrauchen texanus
AACCAAATTTGCCTGGTTGCTAGGGATGGTAGAGTCATATGGGGTAACCAAATTGGCCCAGTTGCTAGGGAGGGTAGTCACATGGGGTAACCTCCTCATGGTCGCTATAATGTGGTTCTTGCTCTCGGTGGGGTGTGTGGTGAGTTGTGTGTGGATGCCGCGGAGAATAGCGTGAAGCCTCCACACACACTACGTCTCCATGGTAACACGCTCAACAAGTCACGTGATAAGATGCGTGGATTGATGGTCTCAGGCAACTGAGATTCGTCCTCCGCCACCCGGATTGAAGTGAGTAACCGAGACACCATGAGGACCTGATAAGTACTGGGAATTGGGCGTTCCAACGCTGGAGAAAAAGGGGATAATAAATAAATAACATTATCAGGTGATCTTGACGAGTGAGTCATAAAGTAAAAGAACAACTGTGAGTTCCTTGAATTTTTTTGTTATTGTTTTTTTGGCTTAAAAATCCCTAAAATTAAGATTTGAAGTACTACTAACTCAATCTGAGGTTGTGGGGAATACCCATAAGTCCTTGCGCTTGAGTAAATTAAGTAAATAGCTGTTTCGTGTAAAGTCACCATTACTGGTCAACGTCATGTCAGTTTTCCATGTGAAGAGCTAATGTGCAGCGTTATCTATATTGTTTCTACATGCAGTAATTTTATTATTATAATTATATGAAGTAAATTCAATAATATTAAAGTTCATATGAAACATTGTGCTATTAGTTGAATGAACTGATACATTTGAGCATATCTAATAAAGATTTTCAAGTTATGCTGATTTAAAATGACTAAAAGTTCAATTTACTTACAAACTGTTACGCAAAAATGCTTCATATATTATTTATCATATTTATTCATTAAATTCAACACGTCATTATTTCAGTGTTGCTAAGTATAATTTTAATTAAAAGCAATGAAACAAAAAAAGTAACATATTTGAAATAATGTCACTGTCTGAAATCTGTCCTGCATTAAATATTAAAATTCATTTCTGGCTCTTCACACAACATCAGAAGTGTTTTAGTTCTGAGTTCAGCAGACGTTTGGATGAGCAGGACTGTTTGAGAGATGAACGCCCCCCTCTGGACAAAAGCACAAGTGCATTCTGATGTGTGAGGAGGTCCTCATTAACTCATTTACCAATGATGTTATAATCCTTTATTACAATAAATTACATGAAGTAAAGTTTAAACCCAGTACTAAAATCTAATAATAAAATAATGTTGCGATTAGAAGAGTTATAAAGTATATTTCACTGTCTATCACGTCTCATCCGTCTCCAGCAACACCGGCAGATTACTGACATTCTAACAATAATAACATAATAATGCACTAAATACCTCAACACAGCCGACAGAAAAATATTCTGATTAAATTAAAACTTTTAATCTCAATCAGTGACATATCTGATGAACACTAGAAGTGTAAAAAAACATGAATAACTTTGACAAATTCTGTGTTAAAAATAATATATATATTCTTTATATGCAACATAATCACTGCAGAAATGTAGAAGGTTGATAAACATACTCTTGATCTTATGAGTGTGGGCACAGATGGCATTATGGGCAGCAGAAATGTGCAGTGCAGTTATGAGGTAACGTCTGGCTGTGACGCAAAACTGCAGCAGCAGCACATCACAAAACCAACACACACACACACACACACACACACACACACACACACACACACACACACACACACACACACACACACACACACACACACACACACACACATGTTGGTCTACACTATCATCATGCGGACTTTCACATAGACACACATGGCTTTTATACTGCACACACACTTTACACTCTATCACACACACACACACTACACACACTACACACCTACACACACTACACCCTCACAGCACACACACATCTCTGCATTCTTACACTTTCACACACACATACATTCAGCACGATTCACACACACTGCTTTCACTCATGCGGACACACACACACACTGTCCCCACACAGGTCACACATTTCGGTTCTACTATCACTTATGCACACATTCGGTCACACACACACACTGACTCACACATACAGGCTCACACACACACACACACACTCACACACACACACACTCTCTCACACACACACACTCTGTCACACACACACACACATTCACTCACACTCTCTCACACACACACTCTCACACACACACACACACACACACACACACACACACACACACTCTCTCACACACACACACACACACACACACATTCACTCACACACACACACAAAGCAAAATAAATTGACTCATCACATTTTTTCTATTATGTTTTTATTTTTATTATAAGACATGACAGACAAGATAAAGACAAACTGAACAGGAAACACTTCCTTAAGATTGAGTCTTTCACTGCTCGGCCTTATAAGAGTTGACTATTGGCATCTTAGATCAGGTAAAACAACCCATGCCAGTTTATAGGGGTTGGCATTTAGGGTACAGACACATGGCAAAGAAAAGATGGAAAGTCAATTTCAATCATTATCTTGATAGAAAACAAGTCAATCAAACTCTATGAGTTAATAATGTTATAATAAACGTAATAAAGTGTAACAGCTTGATCTAATGCAACATCTGGAAATGTGCAATAATACTGATACTTTGTATATCAAGTTAGTGTGAGGTAGTGTGTCTCTATGTGAGTCTACTGGATCATCATCATCATAACACAAAATATCATTAATAACCTCCATAAACACAGGAATAATCACACACACACGTCAATTCAACAGGTCAAACAGCAGGATCAAACGATCTCCATGGCAACCGGTCAGTCGACTGATCGTCTGGAGGTCTCATGTGCTTTTGTGTCTCATTTTAGGATTTAAACAGTCCTGCAGACGTTCACTTGCTACATTTATACTGTAAGATTCATTTACAGACAATCTTCAGAGCAGTTTTGCGTGTCAGTGTCGGTATTAGACAATAAATCAGCAGCGCTTGTTGATGTTAAAGACCATAAACTTTATTTTAAACTGAAGTGCTTCGCCATACGTGTCTTTTATCAGGGTTTATCCTTCTGTTTTTTTTCTAAATAAGTATTTGGTGTTGTTGGTGGTTCTGGGCAGTTCATCACGTCTCTGTCCTTTTAACCTCTTCAGATATTGAGATGTTTGTGTCCCAATAAACCCCTCCTGCTGTCTGATCCATTAAACCCTCTGAATGATCAATCCTCAACCTTTAACTGATCACGTCACACAGCTTTAACCCCCCCCCCCGACATTATATACACACACGTACACACACACACACATTACATACACACACACACACACATTATATACACACACACACACACTATACACCTCACCCTAATGTGCTAAAACACACAGCAGATCACCTTGACAACTGCATAGCAACTAGGGTTGCAAAATGGGAATTTTCAAAGATGGAAACTTTCCATGGGAATTAATGGGAAATTATGGGAATAAACGGGAATAAAGTGGGAATTTTCAAAGTTGAGGGTTGGCTCTTCATAGGAAACTTCAATATAGTTGAGGAAAGTATATTTTAGCATTACATTTACATTTACATTTATGCATTTGGCAGAAGCTTTTATCCAAAGCGACTTACAGTGCACTTATTACAGGGACAATCCCCCCGGAGCAACCTGGAGTTAAGTGTCTTACTCAAGGACACAATGGTGGTGACTGTGGGGATCAAACCAGTGACCTTCTGAGTACCAATGTATTATACAGAGCACTTATTACAGGGACAATCCCCCCGGAGCAACCTGGAGTTAAGTGCCTTGCTCAAGGACACAATGGTGGTGGCTGTGGGGATCTAACCAGCAACCTTCTGAGTACCAATGTATTATACAGAGCACTTATTACAGGGACAATCCCCCCGGAGCAACCTGGAGTTAAGTGCCTTGCTCAAGGACACAATGGTGGTGGCTGTGGGGCTCAAACCAGCGTCCTTCTGACTACCAGATTACCAGTTATGTGCTTAGACCACTACACCACCACCACTCCTAAGATTAGCATAATCTTGACTAAAACAAACAGATGCCATTCAAATACACTTGAATATCCATGCCATTCCTCAATCACATGCACATAGAACACTGCTTACTGCATGGCTATTGAGACCACACTCCCTACTGGCACTGTGCATCCCTCCATCACATGTACAGAAGCCCAAAGCACAAGACTATTGAAGGCACACATTTGAGCCTGTGGACTAAACAAAGTGAAGTAAGTTTTGATGATATTATGGGGAAATATATTTATTAAATGTTTAAATTGCAAATATCACATACAAATGTATTCATCTAGTAGCGATGCTGATAAGTTAGATGCTAAATAAGCTAGCATAACTTTATTTACCACATAAGGCAGATGCTAGCTACCTCATGTGGCTGTTTTTCTCTGCCTCCTGCAATATGTTTTCAAGATCATTCCAGTTGTTTAGCTAGCCTTACTATTTATGTATCTGTTCATTCCATTGCATTAGTATTCTTACTAGGGTTGGGCCGATGGACGATATCATCGTCTATGTTTAGCCGACATCGCGATGCCCCCCCTCCCATGGTTTCCATGTTGATGCGTCATGCTTGGCACGTGATTCACCACAGCCAAAATAGCGCTGTATGACAGATTTAGCGCTTTTATTTCTAAATATTAACAAACTTGCTTACCATGTCATAAACTATCTTCTATTCCGATTCTAAAAAATATGTGTAAGTGAGTTTGTTTTGTAGTTTAAAAAACCTTTATAAGTTATCTTGATCTGTAACGTGAGATGGGCGCCGTGTTTGGGCCGCAGTTCAGAGATTCCTGTCTGTTGGATTTAAGTTATTACAGCGTGTGAATTCATCAGTTTCTCCCGAAATACATGAAAGTGGCCGGTGAACTGAAAATAGAGTTGACTTTATAGTTATTTACAAGTTTCTAATATGGAATATTTCCAAAATTCCCCAGCTTAACTTCCCATGGAAATTTACCGGAAATTACCCGCCCCTTTGCAACCCTAATAGCAACAGGCTAAAAACACAGAAAAACTTAGCAACAGCATAGTAACACCCTGGCAACTACATAGCGTAGCAATGCGCTAAAATACACAACAGATCACCTTGACAACTGCATAGCAACGTGCTAAAAACACAGAAAAACTTAGCAACAGCATAGTAACAACCTGGCAACCGCATAGTGTAGCAATGCGCTAAAATACAGAACAGATCACCTTGACAACTGCATAGCAACATGCTAAAAATACAGAAAAAACTTAGCAACATCATATTAACACACTAGCAACCGAATAGAGTAGCAATGCGCTAAAACACACAGCAGATCACCTTGTCAACTGCATAGCAACGTGCTAAAAACACAGAAAAACTTAGCAACAGCATAGTAACACCCTGGCAACCGCATAGTGTAGCAATGCGCTAAAACACACAGCAGATCACCTTGACAACTGCATAGCAACCTGCTAAAAACACAGAAAAACTTAGCAACAGCATAGTAACACCCTGGCAACCGCATGGTGTAGCAATGCGCTAAAACACACAGCAGATCACCTTGACAACTGCATAGCAACCTGCTAAAAACACAGAAAAACTTAGCAACAGCATAGTAACACCCTGGCAACCGCATGGTGTAGCAATGCGCTAAAACACACAGCAGATCACCTTGACAACTGCATAGCAACCTGCTAAAAACACAGAAAAACTTAGCAACAGCATAGTAACACCCTGGCAACTGCATACTGTAGCAATGCGCTAAAACACACAGCAGATCACCTTGACAACTGCATAGCAACCTGCTAAAAACACAGAAAAACTTAGCAACAGCATAGTAACACCCTGGCAACCGCATAGTGTAGCAATGTGCTAAAACACACAGCAGATCACCTTGACAACTGCATAGCATCCAACCATCCAGAAAACCCTAGTAAGCACATACTGTAGCATAAATACGCTAAAAGCAAAAATAACACTTTAGCAACCAGCAGAAAACGAGTTTTCCTTCAGCAAAGACCTTTCACATCTTCATATAATATCAAAATAAATATTGCTGAACATTTTCATGAGTGCTGGTAATTATTCATACACATCATACCTTGATTAAATGTCAAATGTGAACGCATGATTGACTTTTATATGAACAGGTCTCGTGGAAAGGCGGGAGATTGATCGCACATAACTTAATTATTTCACAGCTTTCAAAATGTTTAAGCCTAAACTTGGGGTGACCGTATGTCCTCTTTTTCGGACCTTAAAAAAGCGTCCAGCCGGGATTTTTACATTTGCGAAAATGTCCAGGATTGGGCTTTAGTTGCATTGTGATGTGCAGCTGGTCTAATTGCTTTAAGGGCTCTTTGTAAGTCCCGCCTTCTCGCTCACCAATTGGTCGATTATAAGAGGCTTGCAGCAACTATTGGCCAAATTCCTGCCTGTCAATCTCTCCGCAAACACTGTTGTGTTCGGCATCAAACAGTTGCTTGACACTGACAGTAGCAGCAAATGACAGCTGAGTGGAAACAATGTCCAAATGAAAGTGTGTAATGAAAGATTTGCACAATAATCTCCGTGCTTTCGTCCAGGTGGAGGTCCGTGCTTTCGTCCAGGTGGAGGTCCGTGGCAGAATAAATGACATGTAAAGCTGCACTTATGTGTCAGTTGCTAATTAAGCTGCATTTAGAAGCACACGTTAGCCATGCCATGCATAATGGGCCAGTAAAAGGTCAAAGTTCATCAGGTAAATTAACGGACTACTTTTTGCGACCAGGTAAAATTGTTATCACATTTCCATGGCCATTCAAACGCTCATAGCATCAAATATTTTATATTACTACATGGACATGGAATGTTGGAAATATTTAACTATTTATATATATTTATGTTATGCTAACAGAGTATTTTTCTCTGTATTACAGTTTGCATTCATAGTAACACTGTTTTGAACCTTATTTCAAATACGCTATTCTCCGCGGCATCCATGCACAACTCACCACACGCCCCACCGAGAGCGAGAACCACATTATAGTGACCACGAGGAGGTTACCCCATGTGACACTACCCTTCCTAGCAACCGGGACAATTTAGTTGCTAAGGAGACCTGACTGGAGTCACTCACCACACGCCCCACCGAGAGCGAGAACCACATTATAGTGACCACAAGGAGGTCACCCCATGTGACTCTACCCTCCCTAGTAACCGGGCCAATTAGGTTGCTATGGGTATCTGGCTGGAGCAAACTCGCCACTCCAGGTGTGATAGTCAGCGTCAATACTTGCTGCACTACCCAGGACCCCCCCGTGGAGGATTTTTGGATGACAACTCTTTGAAGTAGTTTTTCACGTTATTAATCTGTACATTGTGATAAATTGATTGCCATTATGTTGAATGAAAGTACCAATTTCTTTCCATAAGAGCAAAATCTGTACATTATTCCAAACTTTTGGCCACCAGTGTACGGGCGGGTCACTTAAGACCAAATATAATGTTTGGTGAAACACCCATGCATTTAAGGATTAATTGACAACTGTTTATATTATTAAAAATAATAAAACACACATCGCTACCATGATGGTATCAGATGGCAATACCATAGTAATGATCTGGTACTGAATGATTATCATATTTACATGAAAATGGTATTTACATGTGGTACATATATAAATAAAGAATACCATAGTGCTACATGACCTAAAACCCACGGTGGTACATGTCCATAAAAACATGGTATTTTTGTTAGTGTAGTTATGATCAGGACTGATGTTGGTAAATTTAAGTCAGTGAAAGTGGAAAATAATATTGATATATATATATATATATATATATATATATATATATATATATATATATATATATTAAGGCAGTTTTTGACGCAGACATTTTTGTCCTATAAGGACCTCTGAGTAACTTTTTTAATTGACACAGAATGGTTAAATCCCAATAGGGTCATATTATAGATGTAATTAAAAATATAACTTTGTTAAAACTTAGGAAACTAAAGCCGCCTCGTGCACCGGTCAGCCAATCGCGGCATATCTCAATCAGTTATGTTATTGTTCAAAGTAAAACAGGCTATTTTAAATTCTGATGTCCTTAGGAAAGATTAGGCCTAGTAACCTTTCTCAAAATTACCTGTACAGTATGTGCAGAAGACACATATGATGTAACTAACCCTCGTGTGATGTTCCCTTCTGATCCACACATGCGTACATTCTCTGGGCGGGAGAATTCTGTTCAGACTTCTCGCCTATGATTGGCGGAATTAGATTCTGCGCATCTGCCTGCGTCACAGGTGGGCGGAGCTACTGCATTGGTTTTCTCGAACAAACGGCGGAAGCGGCGCAGTTACTGTGAGCCGCAGCCCTCACTCACTAAACACCTCAAATATAGCAAGAACCATGAAGATCTGGACGTCGGAGCACATTTTCAAGTTAGTGAATGTCTTATGTTTATTTGTATTGCGATACTGTGATAATTTGACCGCTGGCGGCGGTTTTATGACATAACTGAGTGAGATATACCGCGATTGGCTAACCGGTGCACGAGGCGGCTTTAGTTTCCTGTCAGATCTTTAAGAGAAGTTTTAACAAAGTTATGTTTTTAATTACATCTTTAATATGACCCTATTGGGATTTAACCATTCTGTGTCAATTAAAAAATGTACTCAGAGGTCCTTATAGGACAAAAATGTCTGCGTCAAAAACAGCCTTCAAATATATATATCTATATATATTTATAAATTAATATTATTTTTCACTTTCACTGACTTAAATGTACCAACATCAGTCCTGATCATAACTACCAAACATTCGGGGGTTTTTTCTTCATTATTTTAACCCTTTAAATGTTTAAATGATTTGTACGCTCTCTCTCTCAATTTAATTTAATTTAATTTAAAAGTACTTTATTAGCATGATTGTGTTTACATACAATATTGCCAAAGCATTAATACACAAAACCGATAATGACAAGACAAATAATAAAAGGATAACAAATGGCAATAAAAATAGAATTAAAATAAGGGTAATGAATCAAATCAAAACTATAATAACAATATACACTATACAATATAAAATAAGCATTTAACAGGACATTATGAACATAAGAGAATAAAAGTACTGTGACCAAAGTACATTTTAAGGCAGTAATTGGTTTCTGAATTTATCTGCAACTGATGCATGATGGTCCTCCCCCAGTAACACCAGCATCAGATCTCCCCAGTAACACCAGCATTTGGGGCGGCTGTGTCTCAGGTGGTAGAGCGGGTCTGTCACTAATCTCAGGGTTGGTGGTTTGATTCCCGGCCCACATGACTCCACATGCCGAAGTGTCCTTGGGCAAGACACTGAACCCCAAGTTACTCCCAATGGCAGACTAGCGCCTTACATGGTGGCAAGGCAATGCCATCATTAGTGTATGAATGGGTGAATGAGACACCGTGTAAAGCACTTAAAATACAGCGAAGGTTAAAAAGGCGCTATATAAGTGCAGACCAGGATCTGATCTGTTTCTGCTGAACTGGGAAACTGGCATGAGGTTTGAGAGTTTCTCCCAGTGACGGAGAAAGTGTGTCTCTGTTCAGACTGTGATCACTGAGTCTGTATTTGGGGAGGATCCGTCTCTGTTTTGGATCTCTTACAGTGTGCAGATATTCTGCCAGATTATACGTTCGGTTTAGGGCCCGATGACATTCCAGTTTGATTCTATGGGGTGTTTGTCCCATCTCCAGTAATCTGCCATACAGAGTGGACCCCAAACCTCACTTCTGTACAGAGCAATAGGCATTATAATACTATTAAAGCTCTTACACCAACTTGGGTAAATTTGCCCTTAATAGTATAGAATGCTCTTCTAGCTTTCTCTTTTAGTGCATTCACTGCCAGACCAAAACCCCCTGAAGCACTAATGTTTAGGTAGTCCTAGTGTCGGGTGTGCTCATTAATGTAAATGTTGAACAGAGTTGGACTCAAACTGCAGCCCTGTCTCACTCCTCACCCTTGAGTGAAACATTCTGTTCTTTTATTGCCATTTTTAATATGTCCGTAAGGTCGCACAAGGGTTAAATTCATAGCTCCCACTTGTTCTGTAATGTAAAAGTGAAGCTCAGTATCTTGGAGATGACTTTCACTATACCATAGTGAAGTAGTGGTGGTGGTGTAGTGGTCTAAGCACATAACTGGTAATCTGGTACTCAGAAGGTTGGTGGTTTGATCCCCACAGTCACCACCATTGTGTCCTTGAGTAAGGCACTTAACTCCAGGTTGTTCCGGGGGGATTGTCCCTGTAATAAGTGCTCTGTATAATACATTGGTACTCAGAAGGTTGCTGGTTTGACCCCCACAGTCACCACCATTGTGTCCTTGAGTAAGGCACTTAACTCCAGGTTGTTCCGGGGGGATTGTCCCTGTAATAAGTGCTCTGTATAATACATTGGTACTCAGAAGGTTGCTGGTTTGACCCCCACAGTCACCACCATTGTGTCCTTGAGTAAGGCACTTAACTCCAGGTTGCTCCGGGGGGATTGTCCCTGTAATAAGGGCTCTGTAAGTCGCTTTGGATAAAAGCGTCTGCCAAATGCATAAATGTATATGTACCATGAGCGAATAGCATCTAAAACCGAAGAAGACATGAAGGCTAGAAAATGACTTGTGGTAGTTCTGATCCACTAACTAGTCTCCACTGGTAGTTACACAAGTTAACCGGCATGTCCTTGACTAACAGACAGACTGGTTAAGGAGTTATATAAAGTTATGTAATAGACATCATCATGTGAGATATAGTATATATATATATTAGTATATTTGATTTTGTCAGTGTTATATAATGATGTGAATCATGTGTCAGTGGGTCAGCAGGACATGGACCTATCTTTAACTAGTTAATTGAATTATAACCAGAATGGCTGGTTGCATCTCATCTGCCGTGGACATTTGAATCTCACTCTGGTGACATGAATGAATGACAGATGTTCATATGAGATAATGATTGAATGAGTAATAATATCTGATATCACATAGATATATATTGCGCAACTCTCCTTGACGGCGTGTACAGGCGACCTTTCCCCTACATGGACGTCATGAGTCACGCGATTGCTGACCGTCCATAGGACTGAATGTATGCAGTAATGAACATAATGTTGTTTATTTGGCTGATTTGAGACATCAGAAATCTGTCTGCGGTCACATCATGTGCAGTTTAACTGCAGTTATTCCTCTATGATCATGTTACAGTAATTCACAGATTCAGACACATTATGTAATTACAGACAGACTGTATCATATTCGTCTGTTGCGTTGTTTAACGGCTCTAATAAAACTCTTCAGATGTGTTTGCTGGTTGACAAATTAAACGAAAGTCATTTAATGTTTCTATACGTACATTTCAGAGTGGGCGACACGAGCAAAATCCTGTATCACGATATGAGTTATCGGATATCATGATAATGATATCACAATATAGTTACATTTTTCTGAAAATCAATAACATTTTATTATTTATTAAGCCATGTTGCATTGTGTAAATTTGAGTAATCCAGTCAATAAATTAAATACTTTATAAATTAAAATTGTATTATTATAATTGTGTGCGTATATACATATGTATGTATATATACACACACATATATACACACACACACACACACACATGTGGGGGTTACCCCATGTGACTCTACCCTCCCTAGCAACCGGGACAATTTGGTTGCTAAGGAGACATGACTGGAGTCACTCAGCACGCCCGGAATTCAAAGTGTGATAGTCAGCGTCAATACTCGCTGAGATACCCAGACCCCCCTTGTCTGATATTTTTTTTTTAAATATGCAAATTTTTGAGAGTAACCAGCATATTGGTGTGCATGTAAACAGGCTCAGTGTCTCTGAACAGCTACACCACATGACATTTTTGACTTTAATGACTTGGAATTAGTAATATTAAAGAGAGTAGTGTCCAAACCATTGACTCATAGTATACATTTACTCATGTAGTTATCAAATGTATTTCTCTGTTTGTCTCTCACAGTCACCCGTGGGAAACAGTGACCAAAGCTGCCATGCAGAAGTACCCGAACCCCATGAACCCCAACGTGTTTGGAGTGGATGTGCTGGATCGTAACGTGGACCGACAGGGGCGTCTGCACAGCAAGCGACTGCTCAGCACTGAGTGGGGGCTGCCGTCCATCGTCAGATCTGTATGAACTTCTATTTTTTGAGTTTCCTTTGGATTGATTATGTGGTAGTTTTATGTTTTTCATCTTCAGAGGAGAATGTGAGTGGTATGTTTAGACTTAAAAGAGGGTTAATAGATTTGGATTAAAAAATTTGGTTCTTAGTGGATCAGAACCTTTGTGCTGGTTTGGCCTAAAAACAGCTTGCGGTTGTGGCGGTTGTTGCCCCATCGTTGACCTCACTGAATGTCTATATGTGTCTGGTCAGTTCTCGGCACATGATGTTCCTTTCACACGGCTGGTGTCGTATTCCTGCAGTCGGAAAGCTGAATATACTGGACCGCTGTGACGTCATCGCAGCCGCATGACTTCAGACAGCTGTCAGAATGTGACCTTTCGCATTGTTTGCACAACTACTCGAGGACCATTCGAGTTTATGACCTTCCATAGCTCAGAACATTCAAGGTTTTATTTCTAGAACTAGTCCGTTTATTATTCAGAAGGTATTGCCTTGATTTAAGATCACCGTGGTTATGGGAAACTAGTTGATTGACACCTTCCAGCATATACTTTGAGATTCATTCTAAACCTTTATGAACTCCCAAAGAGTCCAGATGTCTGTTTGAAGATATTAAGCGACCAAATGAAATGAAAAGGCATTAAAGGGGCAGTTCACCCAGAAACGTAAATTCTCTCATTATTTGCTCACTCACCCTCATGCCATCCCAGATGTGTGTGACTTTCTTTC
Organism: Xyrauchen texanus; assembly: GCF_025860055.1. Lineage (NCBI taxonomy): Eukaryota > Metazoa > Chordata > Actinopteri > Cypriniformes > Catostomidae > Xyrauchen > Xyrauchen texanus. Next base: position 47,318,774 of record NC_068288.1, read on the forward strand.
TTCTGTAGAACACAAATGAAGATTTTTAGAAGAATATTTCAGCTCTGTAGGTCCATACAATGCAAGTGAATGGTGACCAGAACTTTAAAGCTCCAAAAAGCACATAAATGCAGCATAAAAGTACGCCATATGACTCCAGTGGTTTAATCCATGTCTTCTGATCCAATCAGTTTTTGGTGAGAAAAGACCATTTCAAGCTAGATTACACTTCCTTGCGCCATCGAGCATTCTGTGCACACATCAAGCACTAGGATGTGTAATTGAGTTTAAAATCATGATCACCAAGAGACTGCAGATGTCAACAAAAAGGAATAATATTTTGGTATGTTCTCACCCAAAAATGATTGGATCACTTCAGAAGACATGGATTAAACCACTGGATTACTTTTATGCTGCCTTTATGTGCTTTTTGGAGCTTCAAAGTTCTGGTCACCATTCACTTGCATTGTATGAACCTACAGAGCTCAAAAATTCTTCTATAAATCTTCATTTGTTGTTCTGCAGAGGGTGAGTAAATGATGAATTTTCATTTTTGGATGAACTATTCCTTTAACGTCATTCTTATAGGTGAAAATGAGTGTCCAGTTTAATCTTTTAAAGGGGCAGTTCACCCAAATGTGAAAATTCACTCATCATTTACTCACCCTCATGCCATCCCAGATGTGTGTGACTTACTTTCTTCTGCAGAACACAAATGAAGATTTTTAGAAGAATATTTCAGCTCTGTAGGTCCATACAATGCAAGTGAATGGTGACCAGAACTTTGAAGCTCCAAAAAGCACAAAGGCAGCATAAAGGTAATCAGTGGTTTAATCCATGTCTTCAGAAGAGTTATGATAGGTGTGGGTGAAAAACAGATCCATATTTAAGTCCTTTTTTTGTCATAAATTCTCCTCCCTGCACATTAGGGGTGATATGCACGAAGAATGGGAAACACCAAAAACAGAAGAAGAAGAATGGGAAAGTGAAAGTGGAGGTTGACTGAGCAGGGAGGAGAATATATAGTAAAAAAAGGACTCTTCAGAAGACATGGATTAAACCACTGGATTACTTTTATGCTGCCTTTATGTGCTTTTTGGAGCTTCAAAGTTCTGGTCACCATTCACTTACATTGTATGGACCTACAGAGCTGAAAAATTCTTCTAAAAATCTTCATTTGTGTTCTGCATGAGGGTGCCATCCCAGATGTTTGGATTGTAAATCCAAATAAATAGTTATAAATCTGAATATATATAATTTGTAAATGTCTTTGTCTGATCGATGCATTGATGAATCCACCAACAACCCCCACCCCCACCCCCCCACTCGTCAATGTGCAAATAAAGCTATGAACCAATCAGAGTGGAGAATTAAACATCACAGAAATCTGACTAAATAAAGATTTAGACATTGCACATGCTCATGTCATAGTTTTATTGCGATTTAATTGCACAGCCCTACTGTTCACGTAATTATTGATCAACCTGTTCTGTTGTTTTCCCACAGATTATTGGTAATTCACGGACATATACATACATTCAGGAGCACTCCATAGTAGACCCTAAAGAGAAGACCTTTGAACTTCAGTCCACTAATGTAAGCAGCACTTCCTGTAGTCATCATGAATGCAGAGTGTTTGTGTGATTGTGTTGCAGTCTGTGTATAACTGAGTTGCATGTGTTGCTTTAAATTATGACACATTCTCACACAGTGTGTCACACTCGTAACCCTCTGCATTCTTCTCACGCTAGATCACCTTCACTAACATGGTGTCTGTGGACGAACGGCTGACGTACAGACCACACCCGGACGACCCAGAGAAGTAAGTTCTTCCCTGTCTTTCACACGAGGTGTCTGATCACATAAGAGTGAGACAATCTGAAGTGCTTACAGCAATGATAACATGTATTATGTGGCCCCTGTTCCTCTGAAACATGTTTATGTGTTGGACTCCTGTCATTGGGATCTTCACATGTTTGTGATGTCGGTGGAGGTGTTTGAGTGTCTGATGGAGCTCTTGACTGTCTTTCAGGACTATGCTCACTCAGGAGGCCATCATCTCTGTGAAGGGTGTCAGTCTGAGCAGCTATCTGGAGGGATTAATGGCCTCCACTATTTCGAC
>NC_068288.1:47325874-47333374 GCF_025860055.1 Xyrauchen texanus
GTTCATTTGTACTGTCATATTTTTCGACCATGGTTGTGATATTCTCATGCTCATTATCAGTTCATATATTCAAACTTAAAATGTGTCATATATTTTGTGTGAATACCCTAACCCTACCAATAGAAGATAGTGTAGATAAACTAAACAATATTATAATATATTAACCGCTTGACCATATCATAAATCGGTGGATACGTCTGAAAACCTCAGAGAAATTGTACATTATACAGTATGAAGCCAATTAAATGTGAATGACTGGAATAATTTGCTCTTGTGCATCACTTTACAAAAGTTACAAGGAGGACAAAAATGTCTGTCAAAAAACTGCCATAATATTATATATGAATACGAGTTAATTGTTTTAACCAACATACGTTTCAATCATAACTAACAAATATTTATTCATTTTCATGATTTTATCCCTTTAAATGCCAGTTTGTTTACATAACGTCACTGTTGTTTTTATACACACACACACACACACACACACACACAGTTGTCGTGCAGGTCTCTATAATACAGGAAACAGAGAATACACACACACACACACAGTTGTCGTGCAGGTCTCTATAATACAGGAAACAGAGAATACACACACACACACACACACACACACACACACACACACACACACACGTCTCTATAATACAGTAAACAGAGAATAGGGGAAAAGCTTGTATTTGCTCCACAGGATAAACATGAGGAAAATGGCACCATTTGGTGGAAAATATTATAAAAGTACATTTTTAAGCCAGAGCTCCAGAATGAAAGTATAATATGCTTTAATGGCACTGGGATCAAATATTGCAGTTTTAATGGTTTCAATGGGGACATTTGTGTCCTGAAGGTCCCGAGTGTGACTGTTGTGTGACTGTTGTGTGACTGTTGTGTGACTGTTGTGTGTTATAGATGTATTTTAGGAACTGAGGTTGAAATATAAACATTTCCCAATAAATACACACTTTCGGAAAAATTATTGCCGTTGGCATTAACGAATAAATTATAGAATAAACGAAAATGAAAAAGACAATATTGTCCCGAAGGTCAAACAAGGGTTCATTTTAATGCCGATTAAATTGAAAATACAGAATCAGACGACGTCTCACCAGCGTGCCTTCGTTCCTGTGCTGACCATCTGGCCCCCATCTTCACTCAGATCTTCAATAGATCACTGGAGCAGTGTGAAGTCCCATGCTGCTTCAAACGCTCAGTCATTATCCCTGTCCCTAAGACACCTAAAATCACAGGACTTAATGACTACAGACAGGTCGCACTGACGTCTGTGGTCATGAAGTAATTTGAGAGACTGGTGTTGACCCACCTGAAGGACATCACTTATCTTCCAGCACCTGTACCATCAGCACTGGTGCCCCCCAGGGATGTGTGCTCTCCCCACTTCTCTTCTCCCTGTACACCAATGACTGCACCACCCTCTGTCAAGCTCCTGAAGTTTGCAGACGACACCACTGTCGTCTGCAATGATTGACAGACACTGCTGATACAGTCGTCCCCCCCCCACCAGAGGGAGGAAAAGGGCTGGTAAAATCACTCTGGACCCCCACTCACCCAGCCCATTACCTTTCTGAACTGTTGTCTTCTGGCCGGCGCTTCAGAGCTCTGAGCACCAGACCCGTCAGACACAGGAACAGTTTTTACCCTCAGACGATCCATCTCATAAACAGTTAAAACTGCCCCACTGAGCAATAATGATGTGCAATACACAGTTTAATTATATTTATATTATCCAACATATCCACTTCTGCCATTACATACATTGCACTGTACATAATATACTGTATTTTTGTTCTTTATATAACAGATTTGTAATAGATTTGCACTTCGTGTGTGTGTGAGGGTATGAATGAAGGTGAGTGTATGTACGTATATGTATAATTATTATATTTTTTTAATTATCTATGTCTTGCTGCTGTTTTTCTATTATTGTACACTGGAAGCTCCTGTCACCCAAGACAAATTCCTTGTATGTGTAAGCATACTTGGCAATAAAGCTGATTCTGATTATTCATACGTACATTATTCTATATGACCCGTGTTCCTTTTCTCAGCGCTGCTCGGTATAGACCAATCACGGACGTTTGTGATGACTAGATGAGCCATTTAAAATCCCTATTTATTGACTTTGCAGGGACGGATTTTCATTTGTATCTCAAGGTAAGATACATAGAAATTAATAATGATTATTAATAATTATTAAATCACTTAATAATTCACAAATGTCTCTAGTAAGATGAAATTTGTCGTGAGATTTGAATGCAGTTCAATGGAGGATTCGGCTCACCTCACATAAGAAACGGAATATATAAACTCGTGAAACATAAACAGTATCATTATCAATTAAATTATTAAATTAAATGCCATGTAAGGATTCTTTTTAGTTTATTATTTTGAATTGCGTGTGCATGTGACATTTTCCCAGCGTCCCTTACGGGTTTATGACATCACAGGGCGGCTTCTCCAACATCCAATAGGATTCTCTCTCACTGTGCTAGCTGACGAATCAGCGATCAGATCATGTTTAAAGGCATATAAACGGGGGATATTTGAAATTAAACAGGCCAGAATCCCGAGCGCCGCTAGCGATAAACGTTAGCGCTCTAGCAAATCAATCTATTATTCGATGAATCCTTTCTATATTAATCATCACACACGATCGATTTGTGAATGGTGATTATTAAAGCTTAATTAACACGGCGTGGGGGAAATAATCGTGTTTATATTCGTGTTTTGAGGAGGATTTGTCGTGAGGAAACGGCTGACTTGAGGCACTGACCGATTCATTATTACACGGTTATCAAGAGAATATAATAGTGTTGAGTTTAACTTGTGTAATATATCTGAATGATTCATACAGTATTTGATGTGTGATTTTTCTTTGTTAATGTGGTGTTTTAATTTCAGGATATGGATTCTGCTGCAAGAACTAAATCGAGCAAAGACTTGAAGATTCAGCGACCTGAAAATGAGAAGGTATTTAAGAGAAACCTCATATATTGTTATAATATCTGTCTTTTGTGTTGTGTATATGTCATTTGTACACACGTGTTGATAAACTGAGCCAAAATCATCACAGCTTTATTTGAATGTTCTTAACCTATAGTGCATAAAGTCAGGCGTCATTTAAAAATCTGGATTCTGATATTTAAAGGAATTTCTTTAATTATCTTCATATTTTACTTGATTCATTTCATTTTGGTAACACCCCACATTTACATGCGTCACCATTATTTCCCATCTGTTATTGATATGCAATTGCATATTGTTAATAAATATAATGCTCAGATTTAAGATATTAAGTGTAAAATGTAATTAACCCTTGTGTGACCTTCGGGACATTTGTCTCTTTCAGTGAGTAGTTTTTGTGGGAATTGTAATATTTCAACCTCCGTTCCTAAAATACATATATAATACACTGGAATAGTCACAATCGGGACCTTCAGGACAAAAATGTCCCCATTGAAACCCATTAAAACGGCAATATTTCATCCCAGTGCCATTTAGTGCTGCAGTTAACGATTATTTTGATAATCAACTAGTCTAACGATTATTCGGGCAATTGTTGCAACGATTAATTGTTCTATCTAAACCGATTATTCTGCTTGTGTCCCGGCTTAAAAGGTGGTATTAAACATGCTTACTAACAATAAAGAGGACAAAATCATCTTTTAATAATTGTTGTATTTTAATACTCCGCTACATCAGCTGACTCTGTGTGGAAAGTCTGGAGTGCGTCTGGACCGTGATCTTAAGTGCTGCTCTCCCGCGGCATCATTAGCGTTTCTAACCGTCTCGTGTTGTGTTCAATGAGATCACATGACTCTTCGACAATAACCTAGTTTCCATCCACCTTTCGCGCTATTTTGTTATCGACAAAGTGGAAATGCCAAAAATTGCGACATTTGCCGTCTCCTGCCTGTTTCCATTGAAATGGACTCTTATGGATAAAAATGGTGTGATGTCATGCCTTGGTTGTTTTATATCCCTGTAAGCAAACAGGGACAGATCATATATTACTGGCAATAATTCGTTTCTCCTCCATTTTATCTTCGGAACGAATGTTTGGTGGGAACCAAAGTTTACACGGTTGTGTTCTCTAGACGTCGCTAGAGCGAAGCACTTCTATATTCCAATAGGTTGCCGCCGAACCGCGTCACATCTTATTACCATAATGTTGCCTGCACTTGAACTTTCATCTGACGCCCACACCGCTCAAGACTCGCCGCGCCGCTTCTCGCTGGCTGTCATTGAAAATGAATGACTTCGGTTGATTTGACGCTCCCGCCGCCTCTGGTCTGAATGCACGGTCAGGATCATCATGGATGTGTTTATGATGTGTGACAGATATTAAAGAAACATTGATGCGTGTAATATCCGTGTTACATACATGATACATTCCTGATATTCAATAAACATCTAATCTAAAGCATCACAACTGCATCATGTCCCGCAGACTCCTCCGGTGACTTTAACCACCAACTGAACTTGATCATCATCTAAATTAATATTTTCTGAAGCAGTAAATGAGATCTGAGGTAAAGACGGTTCGATTTAAAGTTTTAAAATGTTCAGAAGCCGTTTTTCTGAATGTGAACTCAACATTGGACAAATAGCTCTGATAGTTTATAATCTTGAGAAAAGTCTAGAACATTCTGAGAGTCATTCAGATGACTTCATTCATCTACAGAACCGAGTAAAGATCATTTCCGTTTGAGGAAAGGTGTGTGTGTGTATATATATATATATATATATATATATATATATATATATATATATATATATATATATATATATATATATATATATAATAGGTTTAAAAAAAAAACTTTTCGTTTTTTAATTTAATACAGGGGATTTTGCCGCCATTTTTTCAAAAGGAAAAACGAAACAATAATGTAATAGAATTGAGCTGTTAAAAAAAAAAAAAGCGCACGCTGAAGCTTTTCTCCAGTATGGTGTATTTATTCTTAATTTAAAACATCTTTATTCACAGAAATGTTTTTTGTATTGTGGGCTGATTCTGTGACTGTCGTCTATTATTCTGAATGGTGTGGAAAAGCAGCTTTAATAAATAACTGATGTCTACCGTGATTAAATTAATCGTAAATTATTGCCATTAATTTGTTCAATGTGCAGGAGATATCTGTGTTGCACTCCTGGAAGTGTCCCGTTTGCAGATCAGATCTATATACCGTAACGATTAATCCATAATCACATGCAATGAATTAGCTTTCAATACTGTCGTCATGGTAACGCAGGCTAACGATTGGGACAAACTCTGTCATGTGACACTACATTTTTGCATTAATGCCAATTTTATCGACAAAGTTTTTAGAAACCATTTTTACGACATTTGATGTATCGACACATAGTTTATGCACTTGCGTTAAACGGAAAAATATATCGACATTTTGGCGATAATGTGCGTTTCCATCAGCTTTGATGTGCTAACTTTTTGCGCAAAAAAATCCTTTGATGCAAACTTGGTTCATGAAAAGTTGTTGACCATTTTTAATTGTTGATGTTGTTGATAATCATTTCAGCCCCAGTGTCATTAAAGCATAAAGTCATGAGTTCTTTGATATTATACCTCTGGAGCCCTGGGATCAAAATGTACATCTTTTATATTTTCCACCAGGTGGTGCCATTTATCTCCTGTTTATCCTGTGGAGCAAATACAAGCTTTTCCCCTATTCTCTGTTTACTGTATTATAGAGACGTGTGTGTGTGTGTGTGTGTAGCGGTTAGCGCGCTACGAACCTGGCAACCAGAGTTCGATTCCTGCCAACACCAGTGATGATTATCTGAACCGGTCCCGGGCCTCCCCTAGGTCAACTCAGCCTAAAATGAGTACCTGGTGTGGTGTGTAAAACATCTCCACTGGGGAGACAAAGGCGGTCGGGCGTGGTGCTGGCCACCCACCCCCTCATGTACCGTTCCGGCCTTCAGAGGTGCTCGCTAACAGCACTTGCCCCTTCAGTCTGTTCAGGCTAAATGGGGGATCTTTGTGTGTGTGTCAGTGAGAAACAACAGTGGCATTATATAAACAAACTGGCATTTAAAGGCTTAAAAACCTGAAAATTAAAGAATATTTGGTAGTTATGATCAGGACTGATGTTAGTAATAAAAAATTACTCTGTGAAAGTGGAAAATAATATTCTTGCAGTTTTTTGGAGCAGATATTTTTGTCCAAGGACCTCTGAGTAAGTTTAAATTGACACACCAGGGTTAAGCAGACAGTATAATAATGAGACTGACCGATATAAAGAATATACATCTAACTGTATCCCTTTTTGACCCACATATGCAATGGAGACATTTAAAGAGACAGTACACCCAAAAATGAAAATTCTGTCATCCTTTACTCACCCTCATGCCGTCCCAAATGTGACTTTCTTCTGCAGAACACAAATGAAGATTTTTAGAAGAATATTTTGCAGCTCTGTAGGTCCATACAATGCAAGTGAATGGTGACCAGAACTTTAAAATACTCTTCTAAAAATCTTCATTTGTATTTTGAGATGAGTGAATTCAGTTTTCGGTGAACTAATTCTTTAAGTGTTCTGGGGTTTACCGGAGTTTTATGTTCTGCAGATATCTGGCAGTGGACCCAAAAGAGTTCCAGTTGCGCAGGGTGTTCAGAAGCCTGTAACGACGCCTCACACGCGTGTGCTGGGCATGGCACAAGGGCCGCAGCGGATTCAGCGGCCAGCGAGTCAGCAGAAACCCGTTACACCCACAGTTCCTGTGAAAACCTCCTGCCCTGGAGACCAGAACATCCACCCTGAGCAATCCAAAACACCCTTGCAAAATAAACCACAGCAGAACCAACCAAAACCAAATGTCCAGAACGCCGTTACTGCAGCCGAGTCCAGCAAACAGGACAAACCTCCCCGTGAGATTCACACCGATCTGTTCTCATAGCCTTCATTTGGAGTACAGAACATAGAAATAATTCTCTCTGTTTTCTTTCCAGAAACGCCTGCCAATGCAATGTCCAATAGTGCCAAGTAAGTTCTTCATTTTCACTTCCCCAAGCAGTCACGGCTGTTTACACACTAATGTAATGCTAGTAATGCATGCATTTAAAATGAGCTAGTATTAAGAGACTTTTTGGGATATTTATTCTTCGAATGGGTAATACTGCTGTACCATTTTAAAATGAATTAGTGAAGCAAAAAAGTTGATTGTTGTCTTGACATGGCACCTAAGATGCACACTTTCCCTTGATTTAAAAAAGAAACTAAACACTAATGGATTACCTGTTTTATTTGTAGTGCTACTTGAAGAACCTGTATTTTCTTAAATGCTGTGCGGTAGTGTTGTCAAAAGTACAGATACTTTGGTACCAAGACAACACTGAAGTAAAACAACGTAACAGTTCCAGTGTTTCTGCAGCACCGGTTGTACCGAACACCGACTCAATCCGGTACCAGCGTGCAGTATGACTGACACAACCGCTTTAAAATGCTCATTTAAACAATT